>NC_074697.1:33795297-33877608 GCF_029448725.1 Salvelinus fontinalis | reverse complement strand
GGTACAATAGAATTGATATAAAACCTTAAATGTTCACAATACTACGCCTGTGGAGAGCAATCAGAATGATCTCAACTCTACAGGGACCTGGAATCTTTATTCTTCTCTCATTCTAGGTGAGCTGAGGCTGAGGATTAGGTCTGCCTGTCCAGGAGACGTGTCCCAAATGGCACCCCATCCCTACAAAGTGCTCTATGAGCCCTGGTCAAAAGTAGTGCACTAAAATAGAAAATAGGATGCCATTTCAGATGCAGGCAAGAAGATGACAGCATAACATATCCACTCAGCTGGACAGGCTTGGTTTATAATGAAGCCTCATTCTGACAGAGACAAAACGTCTTTGTCCTAAATGGCACAGTAGCGTACTATAGGGAATACTGGAATAGGGTGCCATTTGGGACGCAGCCAGAATAATTAGCCAAACCACAGACAGACAGACAACTCAGAGTGACGAGGAGGATTAACCCAATAAAATAACGTCTCTGGCGTTCATAAAAAAGTCTTTATGAAGTCCTGATGGAAGGAGCTGCGGTAAATCATACACAGTGAGAGAGATAGAGAAACAGAGATGGAGGGAGAGACAGAAAGGGAGAGAGAGGGGAAGCGGAAGAGGGAGAGAACGAGATGAGGGGAAGGTGTAAATCACTCACAATGTGCTAAGACTAATAAGAACCATGTGATTAAGATTGATGTCCGCTCACCATGCGCCTACCATGTTGCAATGCTGAGTATTTAAATCTGGTATCTGGTGTTGTGTTGTTATAATTATAATCACAGCCAGACCGTTCCTTCCCTTTATACAGTATGCGTCCCAAATGGCACCATATTCCTTATTCCCCGATAGGGCTCTGGTCAACAGCAGTGCACTATAGGGAATAGGGTGCCATTTGGGACACAGCCATAGTCACAGTGGTGAAAACATACTGCACTTACGTTAACCAACAGTGCAGCTCAGTTCCAGTCTTGGCAGGGATACATGTGTGTTGTGTTATACATTTCCATCTCGAATCCATGGTTCTATCATCGAGTAACGTTACAGTTCCACTCTCCTCCAGCTAATGGAATAAGGCTCAGGGCTTTGTCCCGAAACGGCACTTTATTCCCTATATAGTTGGCCCTGATCAAAAGCAATGCACTAACTAGAGTATTTTGAGACACAGACAGGGGTCTGTGAAGCTGATGATTTGACCTCTGAACTTTAGCCGATGCTACACGGGGTGAGTGAACTCTGACCCATTACAAACCAACCTGTAGACACTAGCCAATCAGCCGCTGTCTTGTTCAAACGCTTGGAAACAACAGCTAAGTATATGTGTGCTTCAGCCAACTGTTCTTGTTCTTGAATTTCATTGACAATGAGAGTCAGTCACAGGTGTTGGATAAAGATTTACATACAGATCTGGTAACCAGGCGAGAAGAGAACTACATCCAGACCTGGTAACCAGGCTAAAACATAACTACATACAGACCTAGTAACCAGGCTAGAAAGAACTATATACAGATCTGGTAACCAGGCTAGAAGAGAACTACATCCAGACCTGGTAACCAGGCAAAAACATAACTACATACAGACCTAGTAACCAGGCTAGAAAGAACTATATACAGATCTGGTAACCAGGCTAGAAGATAACTACATACAGACCTGGTAACCAGGCTAGAAGAGAACTACATACCAGGCTAGAAGAGAACTACATACAGACCTGGTAACCAGGCTAGAAGAGAACTACATACCAGGCTAGAAGAGAACTACATACAGACCTGGTAACCATGCTAGAACATAACTACATACAGACCTGGTAACCAGGCTAGAAGAGAACTCCATACAGATCTGGTAACCAGGCTATAAGATAACTACATACAGACCTGGTAACCAGGCTAGAAGAGAACTACATACAGACCTGGTAACCATGCTAGAACATAACTACATAAAGACCTGGTAACCAGGTTAGAAGAGAACTCCATACAGATCTGGTAACCAGGCTAGAAGAGAACTACAAACAGACCTGGTAACCAGGCTAGAACATAACTACATACAGACCTGGAAACCAGGCTAGAACATAACTACATACAGACCTGGTAACCAGGCTAGGAGAGAACTACATACAGATCTGGTAACCAGGCTAGGAGAGAACTACATACAGATCTGGTAACCAGGCTAGAACATAACTACAAACAGATCTGGTAACCAGGCTAGAACATAACTACAAACAGATCTGGTAACCAGGCTAGGAGAGAACTACATACAGATCTGGTAACCAGGCTAGAATAGAACTACATACAGATCTGGTAACCAGGCTAGAACATAACTACAAACAGATCTGGTAACCAGGCAAAAACATAACTACATACAGACCTGGTAACCAGGCTAGAATAGAACTACATACAGATCTGGTAACCAGGCTAGGAGAGAACTACATACAGCCCTGATAACCAGGCTAGAAGATAACTACATCCAGACCTGGTAACCAGGCTAAAACATAACTACATACAGATCTAGTAACCAGGCTAGAAAGAACTACATACAGATCTGGTAACCAGGCTAGAATAGAACTACATACAGATCTGGTAACCAGGCTAGGAGAGAACTACATACAGCCCTGATAACCAGGCTAGAAGATAACTACATACAGACCTGGTAACGAGGCTAGAAGAGAACTACATACAGACCTGGTAACGAGGCTAGAACATAACTACATACAGACCTGGTAACCAGGCTAGAAGAGAACTACACACAGACCTGGTAACTAGGCTAGAAGAGAACTACATACAGACATGGTAACCAGGCTAGAACATAAGCATATACAGACCTGGTAACCAGGCTAAAATAAAACTACATACAGACATGGTAACCAGGCTAGAACATAACTATATACAGACCTGGTAACCAGGCTAGAAGAGAACTACATACAGACCTGGTAACCAGGCTTGGAGAGTTCCCACACTTTCCCATGTAAAATTAATAGGTATCTGATATCACCATCTCCTGACCCCTTTACAGTGACCTCTGCTGTACTCTGATACTCTGTCTGCATTCCAAATGGTACCTTATTCCCTACATTGTGAACTACTTTTGACCAGAACTCTATGTGTGTAATTCAAAGTAGAGCACTATATAGGGGATAGGGTGCCATTTGGCACAAAGCCTGGTACTGTGATCCTCTGAGTCGGTCTTGTATTGTTCAGGCTTCTCTCCTCTCCCTCTGGGTCTCTGCTCTGCCCACTGTGGTGCTGCTGTGTTGGGCAAACATTCCCTTTTTATTGGATTAGAAGTTCAAAGAAAGGAGAGTTGTTAGATGATGGTCGGGAGCCAGCAGAGTTCTGTCTCCACTCAGTGTGAGAGTAGAGTAGAGCCTGGTGGGAGATGTCTTATGAAGCGAGGCCGAGATAGGGAGGACTGGGGTTGGAGAGATGGAGAGAGGGAGCTGGAAAGCGAGTGGGACAGGGAGAGACAGCAAGGAGGGAGAGGAGAAAACGGACAGGTGACGAGAGAGTTTGTGGAGTGAGGATACAGGCCAGCAGGAGAAGGAGAGAGGAAAAGCGAGTTAGAGAAAGGGAGAAGAGGGAGATAAAGAGTTTGGGGAGAGATTCACTTTTGGCTGGGTGTTCAGTTAAACAAGCTGAAGAAGGATCCAAAGATAATTGGGCACTGTGCGGTTTGTGTTCAGTTCACCCATCAGATTCCTGCTGTATGGAGCCTTCTTTCCAATAGTATAGTATGTGTGACCTCGTATAACCCTGCTACTACCATTACATAGTCCTGATGCCGACCCCAGTGTGGACAGAGCTAGAACAGAGGTCTGAGAGTAGAGGTCTGGGAGTAGAGGTCTGAGAGTAAAGGTCTGAGAGTAGAGGTCTGGGAGTAGAGGTCTGGGAGTAGAGGTCTGAGAGTAGAGGTCTGAGAGTAGAGGTCTGAGAGTAGAGGTCTGGGAGTAGAGGTCTGAGAGTAGAGGTCTGGGAGTAGAGATCTGGGAGTAGAGGTCTGAGAGTAGAGGTCTGAGATTAGAGGTCTGGGAGTAGAGGTCTTGGAGTAGAGGTCTGGGAGTAGAGGTCTGGGAGTAGAGGTCTGGGAGTAGAGGTCTGGGAGTAGAGGTCTGAGAGTAGAGGTCTTGGAGTAGAGGTCTGGGAGTAGAGATCTGGGAGTAGAGATCTGATAGTAGAGGTCTGAGAGTAGAGGTCTGGGAGTAGAGGTCTGAGAGTAGATGTCTGGGAGTAGAGGTCTGGGAGTAGAGGTCTGGGAGTAGAGGTCTGAGAGTAGAGGTCTGGGAGTAGAGGTCTGGGAGTAGAGGTCTGAGAGTAGAGGTCTGGGAGTAGAGGTCTGGGAGTAGAGGTCTGAGAGTAGAGGTCTGGGAGTAGAGGTCTGAGAGTAGAGGTCTGAGAGTAGAGGTCTGGGAGTAGAGGTCTGAGAGTAGAGGTCTGAGAGTAGAGGTCTGGGAGTAGAGGTCTGGGAGTAGAGGTCTGGGAGTAGAGGTCTGAGAGTAGAGGTCTGAGAGTAGAGGTCTGAGAGTAGAGGTCTGGGAGTAGAGGTCTGGGAGTAGAGGTCTGAGAGTAGAGGTCTGAGAGTAGAGGTCTGGGAGTAGAGGTCTGGGAGTAGAGGTCTGGAAGTAGAGGTCTGGGAGTAGAGGTCTGAGAGTAGAGGTCTGAGAGTAGAGGTCTGAGAGTAGAGATCTGAGAGTAGAGGTCTGAGAGTAGAGGTCTGGGAGTAGAGGTCTGGGAGTAGAGGTCTGGGAGTAGAGGTCTGGGAGTAGAGGTCTGGGAGTAGAGGTCTGGGAGTAGAGGTCTGGGAGTAGAGGTCTGAGAGTAGAGGTAATACATGGTGTAGAGCTATGACCATGGAGGGCTCTGGTATAAGAAAACACAACCTGGGGTCTCCTGTTGGGTAATATATTTTAGCTCTGATGTTTGTATGTTTTTGTGGGTGGAGCTTCTGGTTGATGTGTGTGTTAATTGGCCAGTTGGTATGCCGCTAGACATGCACTCCATCATTGGTCTGTTTGGTTTGGCAGCAGATGCCCTGATTTGGTGGTTTTGTCCCAAGCTACATGAGTAACATTTCTATTGGGAAAAAGAGAGAGAGAGAGAGAGAGAGAGAGAGAGAGAGAGAGAGAGAGAGAGAGAGAGAGAGAGAGAGAGAGAGAGAGAGAGAGAGTAGGGGAGAGAGAAAGAGAGAGAGAAAGAGAGAGAGAGAAAGAGAGAGAGAGAAAGAGAGAGAGAGAGAGAGAGAGAGAGAGAGAGAGAGAGAGAGAGAGAGAGAGAGAGAGAGAGAGAGAAAAGGTAGAGAGGGAGCAGCAGGATTTGAACGCAAGACCGCGATCTACACTCTTTGTGACTCTGCGCTCTGACTTAGTGTCTGAGGGTCTGAAGGTCTGGATGGCCCCTCTGTACCCACACAGGAACAGAGCGTTACTGGGGGCTCAGAGGCCCAGGCCCTCTACCAGCCTAGTGAAAGGAAGGAAGTCTCAGTGAGACATGACCACTGTAGTTGTCCACTGAGTAGGACTAGTATATAGGCAGGAGATGCAATGAAAACTGCATAATGTTTTGAGAAAACATTTCTCCCACTGCACTTTATCAAATAACAGGCCCTAAAATGAGCGTTACACACACACCCACCATGCCTCATAATTAAATCACGTAGTCTAATCTAAGTGTTTTTTCTAATAGGGGCAATGATTCCCCCTTTGGGACCTTTGGCTCGTTCACTTATTCCTTATAATTACAGAACTAATGGCTGATGGGAGTTCTTCTGCTGATTACTAATTAACGGTCCATATTTTCACAACACGCCCCACGAGTAACAGACTTTGATTCACATCACGACCAGAACATTATCTGAAATGGCACCCTATTCCCTTCCTGTATAGTGCACTACTTTGACCAGTGCCCTATGGACCCTGGTCAAAAGTAGTGCACTATATAGGGAACAGGGCCCTGGTCAAGAGTCATGCACCATGCATTATAGAGACAATGCATTATACCAGGGATGGGCAACTTGTAATGGAGGTGGGGGCCATGAGCCCCCCCACCACAAAAGATTTTAGTGGCCACCCTCTAGACAGCGGAGAGAAATGTTTTAAGAGTTCATTTCCCCGGCCGTTAATTCGCCCATAATAACACGTTTAGATAGCTGGCCACTAAACTAACTAAGGAATCAAAAAATTCTAATATGACATGGGTTAATTGGCTGACAGTCAGTGACTGACATAACAAAAAACAACCAAATGTGGAATTTGCACCTTGTGCTTTTTACTACAGTAAATTGAGAGCCCCACTGAGCCCCACTGAGTTCGTACATTTTTATTTTTAATTAAATGTTTTTTTTGGGGTGGGTGGGGGATTGATCCGAGGGACGCCCCTCCCTACACATTAGGATGACAACACACATTATTGTTCTAAGAATGACACTCTCCAGACTCGTCTCTTCTCACCACAAATGGTCAATGTCCCATGTGTAGATTAATGTGACAGATTCATTGGCGCAATCCATCAAGGCTGCAATTGTACTAGTCCCTAAAGAGCTAAGGTTCAGATGGAGGGATTGATATTTAGACAGTTAGCAGA
Organism: Salvelinus fontinalis; assembly: GCF_029448725.1. NCBI lineage: Eukaryota > Metazoa > Chordata > Actinopteri > Salmoniformes > Salmonidae > Salvelinus > Salvelinus fontinalis. The sequence continues at coordinate 33,871,050 of NC_074697.1, read as the reverse complement.
CAGAGAAATAGGAAAGCACAAACACAACGAGAGAGACGGAGGGAGGGAGAGACAGAGAGAGAGAGAGAGAGAGAGAGAGAGAGAGAGAGAGAGAGAGAGAGAGAGAGAGAGAGAGAGAGAGAGAGAGAGAGAGAGAGAGAGAGAGAGAGAGGAAGAGAGATGAAGAGAGAGAGAGAGAGAGAGAGAGAGAGAGGAAGAGAGAGAGAGAGAGAGAGAGAGAGGAAGAGAGAGGAAGAGAGAGAGAGAGGAAGAGAGAGAGAGAGAGAGAGGAAGAGAGAGAGAGAGAGAGAGAGAGAGAGAGAGAGAGAGAGAGAGGAAGAGAGAGGAAGAGAGAGAGAGAGGAAGAGAGAGAGGAAGAGAGAGAGGAAGAGAGAGGGATGGTGAAATCTGGACAGTGAAACCCTGTGAGCTTTCCCAGCTGTATTGTCCTGGCATCACTTCTGAAGAGGAGAGAGGGAGAGGATGAAGGGAGGAGAGGTGTAGGAGGAGAAGAGAGAGGGAAACCTTGCCCAGTTCTCAGCCTCTTTCACTGAGCCTTTAACTCCAAAGCAGCAGGTACTCAGTCCAACAGCCCCCAGCAGAAACACAGCTCCCCACCATGATACACACCACCAACAGCTCAGGGCTAAACAGCTTTGCCCATGCCCCCCCCCCCTCACACACAAACACACACCAGCTGGGTGGTAAGAGAGATAAACATAGAGAAAGAGGGGAAGGAAGAGAGGGATGAAGAGAGGCAGGCTACACACTATAGACGACAATATAAACCCCACACAGGGACATCTGCCTCCTGGGCTCCATCCCACTGCTGTATACTGTACTACTATACATCTAACCACAGCATGCACATTTCTGGTCAGGATTGTTAGTACTGTATCTAACTACTGTAGATGTCCCACTGCACTTTATCAGATAACAGGCCCTAAAACACACACCTACCATGCCTCATAATTAAATCACGTAGTCTAATCTAAGTGTTTTTTCTAATAGGGGCAATGATTCCCCCTTTGGGACCTCTGGCTCGTTCACTTATTCCTTATAATTACAGAACTAATGGCTGATGGGAGTTCTTCTGCTGATTACTAATTAACGGTCCATGAGTAATGGACTTTGATTGACATCACGACCAGAACATTATCTAAAATGGCACCCTATTCCCTCCCTATATAGTGCACTACTTTGACCAGTGGGTCCTGGTCAATGGGTTCTATGGGTCCTGGTCAAAAGTAGTGCACTATATAGGGAATAGGGGGATAGGCCCTGGCTAAAAGTAGTGCACTAATAGGGAATAGGGGGATAGGCCCTGGCTAAAAGTAGTGCACTATAGGGAATAGTGGGATAGGCCCTGGCAAAAAGTAGTGCACTATAGGAAATAGGGGGATAGGCCCTGGCTAAAAGTAGTGCACTATAGGGAATAGGGGGATAGGCCCTGGCTAAAAGTAGTGCACTATATAGGGAATAGGGGGATAGGCCCTGGCTAAAAGTAGTGCACTATAGGGAATAGGGGGATAGGCCCTGGCTAAAAGTAGTGCACTATTAGGGAATAGGGGTCCATTTGGGATGCATTCCCAGCTTTGTGAAGTGCTCTGGTCTGTCCAGATGTCTATTAAAATGAATCTGTCTGCATTATGGCACCTCTGTAAAACATCATATATATGTCAGCATCAGTTAACATCTTTACTCAGCCGCCCTGTACTGACCTCTCTCTGTCCCCTCCTAGTATACTGTCATACTGTCCCCATCTACTGATCTCTCTCTCTCTGTCCCCTCCTAGTATACTGTCATACTGCCCCCATGCACTGACCTCTCTCTCTGTCCCCTCCTAGTATACTGTCATACTGCCTCCCATCTACTGACCTCTCTCTCTTTCCCCTCCTAGTATACTGTCATACAGCCCCCATGTACTGACCTCTCTCTCTGTCCCCTCCTAGTATACTGTTATACTGCCCCCATGTACTGACCTTTCTCTCTGTCCCCTCCTAGTATACTGTCATACTGCCCCCATCCACTGACCTCTCTCTGTCCCCTCCTAGTATACTGTCATACTGCCCCCATGTACTGACCTCTCTCTCTGTCCCCTCCTAGTATACTGTCATACTGCCCCCATGTACTGACCTCTCTCTCTGTCCCCTCCTAGTATACTGTCATACTGCCCCCATGTACTGACCTCTCTCTCTGTCCCCTCCTAGTATACTGTCATACTGCCCCCATGTACTGACCTCTCTCTCTGTCCCCTCCTAGTATACTGTCATACTGCCCCCATGTACTGACCTCTCTCTCTGTCCCGTTCAAGAAGTATACTGTCATACTGCCCCCATGCACTGACCTCTCTCTCTGTCCCGTTCAAGAAGTACACGGTCATACTGTCGTCGGGCGAAAACACTATCATCTTCAGGCTCTGTCATCTCAACATTTAAATTATTTCCAACTGTCCTTTCTGGTCTGGACTCGCAACCAGACAATTGCTATTGATGAATACTGACTGACTGACTGACTGACTGACTGACTGACTGGCTGTCTGACTGGCTGTCTGACTGGATGGCTGCCTGACTGTATGTCTGACAGAGCTCTGCTAGCTTTCAATGATAGTTCAATGACACTTTCATGACAGCCAAGAATAACCAAGTAAACATGTATTCCTTTCTGACCAGACTACTAAATTCAGTGTTGACTTCACTGAACGTTTGATCAGTTAGTGGTTTCCTTGTAGGGTCTCAAGGTCTGATCGAAAGTAGTGTACTATAAAGGGAATAGGATGCAATTTGGGAATCAGCCAGGGTTAGGAAAAACCCAGGACCCTCATTTCTCATGAGTATCTATGGATTCTGCAGTCTTAAGCCATGGAGTTGTCTGAGTTAGCTGTAGAGATACCTTGAGGCATTGGTTACTAGAAAAACAGTGGTTTCATGAACGTGCTCTTTTTATTTTCCACTGTGTAGTGTTGACATAAACCTGCTGAGGTTGGGCTGGACTGGGTTGGCAGCAGGTATAGTTAGCATATTCTGCATTCCAAATGGCAACCTATTCCCTACATAGTGCACTACTTTTGACTAGGGCTAGTGAACTATGCCTGCGTTTAGATAGGCAGCCCAATTCTGATATTTTTTTCTCTAATTGTTCTGTTGACCAATCAGATCAGCTCTGAAAAATATCAGATGTGAAAAGATCTGATTTGATTGATGAAAAGACCAATTAGTGGAAAAGATATCTGAATTGGGCTGCCTGTGTAAATGCAGTCAATGTAGTGAACAGGGTGCCATATGGGACATAATTGTCAGAGGAACATCAGGAGCAGCAGACAGAGGGAGAGGGGGATGACGGACCAGAGGAGAAGAGATAATATGGAAGACAGGGTGTAATGACACTAGGAGGCAGAGTGCAAAGAAGGGATTGGAGGGTAAGGTTTATCTCTCCTCTCATCTCTCCTCTCATCTCTCCTCTCTCTCCTCTCATCTCTTCTCTCTCTCCTCTCATCTCTCCTCTCTCTCCTCTCATCTCTTCTCTCTCCTCTCATCTCTCCTCTCTCTCCTCTCATCTCTTCTCTCTCTCCTCTCATCTCTCCTCATCTCTTCTCTCTCTCCTCTCATCTCTTCTCTCTCTCCTCTCATCTCTCCTCTCTCTCCTCTCATCTCTTCTCTCTCTCCTCTCATCTCTCCTCTCTCTCCTCTAATCTCTTCTCTCTCTCCTCTCATCTCTTCTCTCTCTCCTCTCATCTCTCCTCTCTCTCCTCTCATCTCTTCTCTCTCTCTCATCCTCCTCTCTCTCCTCTCATCTCTTCTCTCTCTCCTCTCATCTCTCCTCTCTCTCCTCTCATCTCTTCTCTCTCTCCTCTCATCTCTCCTCTCTCTCTTCTCATCTCTTCTCTCTCTCCTCTCATCCTCCTCTCTCTGTAACAGCCAGTGTGTGTTTCATCTGGCATCTCCATCTGGGAGTGATTAAAGCAGCAAGCCATTTAAGGGGAAGAAGGGATCCTGAGGAGGGAAACATTTGGGGAAATTATGGATAGGGGATGGAATACGAAGGGGAACAGAGAGGGAAGAGGTATAGAGGAAATATGGATGGGATGCCTAGATAGTTAACTACTCCCTGTCTACACAAGATACTGTACATCCACATACAAACAGAAACACTGCACAGTACAAACATGTACACATAGTCCTCCATTTGGCAAATCTGGCCATAACTCTACCATCTTGATTCTTGCTTACAAGCAAAAACTCAAACAGGAAGTACCAGTGACACGCTGAATTAAGAAGTGGCCCGATGAAGCGGTTGCTAAGATACAGGACTGTTTCACTAGCACAGACTGGAATATGTTCCGGGATTCATCCGATGGCACTGAGGAGTTTACCACCTCAGTCACCGGCTTCATTAATAAGTGCATTGACGATATTGTCCCCACAGTGACCGTACGTACATATCCCAACCAGAAGCCATGGATTATAGGCAACAACCGCACTGAGCTAATGGCTAGAGCTGCCGCTTTCAAGGAGCAGGACACTAACCCGGACACTTAAAGAAATCCCGCTACTCCCTCCGACGAACCATCAAAGCGTCAATACAGGACTGAGATTGAATTCTACTACTCTGGCTCTGATGCTCGTCGGATGTGGCAGGGCTTGCAACCTATCACAGATTACAAAGGGAAACCCAGTCACGAGCTGCCCAGTGACACAAGCCTACCAAATGAGCTAAATGCCTTCTATGCTGGCTTAGTGGCAAGCAACACTGAACCATGTGCGACAGCACCAGCTGTTCCGGACGACAAGGCCGCAGGGCCAGACGGATTACTAGTACTCAGATCATGCGCTGACCAGCTGGCAAGTGTCTTCACTGACATTTTCAACCTCTCCCTGACCCAGACTGTAATACCTACATGCTTCAAGCAGACCACCATAGTCCCTGTGCCCAAGAATGCCAAGGTAACCTGTCTAAATGACTATCACCCTGTAGCACTAACTAGGTAGCACTCATCTGAGGTCATGACATGCTTTGAAAGGCTGGTCATGGATCAAATCAAGACCATCATCCCAGACACCCTTGACTCACTCCAATTTGCATACCGCCCCAACAGATCCACAGATGATGCCATCTCTATTCCACTCCACACTGCCCTTTCCCACTTGGACAAAAGGAACACCTACGTGTTCAACACCATAGTGCCCTTGAAGCTCATCACTAAGCTAAGGTCCCTGGGACTGAACACCTCCCTCTGTACTGCACTGGATCCTGGACTTTCTGACAGGCCATGCCCAGGTGGTAAAGGTTGGCAACAACACATCCGCCACACTGATCCCTAACACGGGAGCCCCTCAGGAGTGCGTGCTTGGTCCAATCCTGTACTCGCTGTTCACCCATGACTGCGTGGCAGCGCACGACTCCATCACCATCATTAAGTTTGCAGAAGACACAACGGTGGTAAGACTGATCACCAACGACGATGAGACAGCCTATAAGAAGGAGGTCAGAGACCTGGCAGTGTGATGCCAGGACAAGAACCTCTCCCTCAATGTCAGTAAGGCAAAGGAGCTGATCGTGGATTACAGGAAATGGAGGGCTGAGCACGCCCCCATTCACATCAATGGGGCTGTAGTGGAGCGGGTCGAGAGGTTGAAAAGATTTGGCATGGGCCCTCAGATCCTCGAAAAGTTATTCAGCTGCACCATCGTGAGCATGACAACTGCTTGAACACTGAGAGTAGTGCCTACGGACCAGTCCATCACCGGGGCCGAGCTCCTTGCCATCCAGGACCTCTATACTAGGCGTTGTCAGAGGAACGCCCAATTTTTTTTTAAAGACTCCAGCCACCCAAGCCACAGACTGTTCTCTCTGCAACCGCACGGCAAGCGGTACAAATGCACCAAATCTGGTACCAACAGGATCCTGAACAGCTTCAACCCCAAAGCCATAACACTTCTAACAAAACTGCTAAATAGCTAATGAAATGTATACCCGGACTACCTGTATTGACCCTTTTTTGCAGTAACTCTCTTGCACTGACTCTATGCACACACACTGGACTCTACCCACACACATACTGACACTGACACTGACACACACACACACACACACACACACACACACACACACACACACACACACACACACACACACACACACAGTAAAACACACATTATTTTCTAATTCCCTTTGTACTTTATTCCTTATTCACTGAATATTTATTCCTCTTTTTTATTACATTTTTGATTACATTTATTACATTTTTGATCTTATCTTTAACTCTGCATTTTTTTCAAATAAGTATTTCACTGTTAGTCTACACTTGTTGTCTACGAAGCATGTGACAAATAAAATTTGATTTCATTTGATTTGAACACACAATACACAAACATCACAGCAGTTGCTACTTTATATTGATATAACAGCTTTAGGTTTGTGTACTGGAGTAGCACTAACAAGCTACTTTAAACCACCATGTGGGAATGTGACTAAGGTGAGCACCTTGGAAGTAACTACATCCTAAATGGCCCCCTATTCCCTATATAGTGTACTACTCAAACATTATGAAGGCACTATGAAGGGAATAGGGTACCATTTGGGATGTATCCAGGTGTGTTTTTAACAGTCATGTAGTGCCACTAACCCCCCGGTCAGTACTTGACTTAAGACCCAGCAGCCCCTGAAGGGAAATCTCTCTGGACGGATTTGATTTGTGGCTCTGACTTAAAATGTTATAAAACCATTTGCAATTTCCACCTCAAAGACAGGGTGCAGAGGGAGGCAGAGGGGTGAAGGGTAAGAGAATGGCGGAGCGTCCTGGGAACGACCTGCAGACTGGATACACGAGCCGCTTGTGTGTACTCCTGTAAAGTGGACCTGCTCGCCAAAATGCACAGAATATCTCAAGGATCATTCTCAAGGAAGGTTTTACTATGACTAGAAAATGAAATATGACAAAAACTCAACTAGAGATATAGAGCTGGCTGTGGAATGGAGTTTAACCCAGAGGAGCTGGAGGGACAGAGGGTCCTCAGTGACTAGAGGCTGGTCTCTGCTCTGAGTATTAACCTGTTTATTTACAATGGGTCAGAAGGGAGAAAAAAGCCTGCCGCTATTTTCATATACACGCTGCTCCCTGGTTCAGCCCAGGGAAAGAAAACATCAAGGACATTACTAACTGGAGTGTTTGAGTTCAGAGCATTGCAGGGTAGTCATTTTGACTGACAAGACCAAACCCAGATGTGGACGTTAGGATTTGAAATGAGAGAGGGGGGAGGGGTGTGCCTTGTTCTATACCTGGAGTTTGAAACCAGAGCGGGTGGTTGGGGTGCCTTGTCGTATACCTAGGGCTTAATATTACCAACAGTTGTAAAGCAGTTGGCCATTACATGCGTTACAGAGCCTCACAGATGCTCATACTGCGGAGAAAACGCTGGGAAGGAAAGCTGGTGGTACAATCTTTCAATACAGCTTTTTAAAACAGTTAGGGTACTTACTCTTTTCATGGAAGTAAAGCTGAAGAAACTGTAGTGTAACTGTGTTAGTGTTACTGTATGCCATGTTCCGTGGGCATCCCCACAACCCCCACAACCCCCTCATTCCACACCACTTATCTTAACCCTAACCCTAACCCACCACCCACGGTAAGCAGGCAGCTGCAGCATGGCGCTAGCCCACATCACTGCTGCTCCCTAGACAGGGTATGGTTACCATTAGACCCCTCTCCCACTCAGGCTCCAGGCTCCACCGCCCAGCCACCCCCTGCTTCTCTATGCTTGACTCCACAGCCCAGTTTGCCCCAGCCTCTCCCTCTCAGGCATGATATACTCCTTCCTGGTTCAGCTGGCTGGCTGGGTTGTAGAGGAGAAGTTAAGGAGGTGGAGGAGGTGTGATGCTGGGCAGTCTGGGGTGGTTTAGACCCAGGGCAGCTGTGTGTCTGTGTCTGTCAGCACCACTTCTCTCTACATGGACTGGCTGCCTCTAACATGCTACAGAACGTGTCAGTTCAGACCAGAGCAAAGATCATGGCAGGATTAATTACTTTTTGTAAGCAGTCAGTAAAGTGACTCAGTCACAGGGTAGATAGGGTCTCTGGTTCTCACGGATCCACAGAACCGCTTGATGAGGTGGAAGAGAACACGCAAGGGAGACCAGCTCCAATGACATTGAGGTTTCTCCTCTTCCTCTCCTCTCCTTTCCACTCCCCTTTCCTTCTCTCCATTCTCTTCCTCTCCTCTCCTCTCCACTCCCTTTCCTTCTCTCCATTCTCTTCCTCTCCTCTCCACTCCCCTTTCCTTCTCTCCATTCTCTTCCTCTCCTCTCCTCTCAGCGTTCGCCAGGTCTGGTGTATGGACTGGTAGAGCCCTGTTGTTTTACAATCTTCTAAACTCCTGTGGGTGGTTACTGGCAGTGGGACAGCGGAGAGGGTTGTGTAGTTCTGCAGATGCCACCAAAGCAGTTTGAGTGTCACTTAGTTTGAATCTCCCTAACAGACTAAACACCAAGCATCTTTGATATGGATTCATTTTCTGAAACAGGAATATTCTAAATAAAGTGCTGTGCAACGTCATGCTAATTATGTTATTTGGTGGTCAACTGAAAGCAGGACACATAACCTCTTATAATGTAACTTATACCACCACATGCCAGACATCAGATTTGGATTGTCTTTTCTGCTCTGACAATTTGGCAGATCATGAAAGCAAATCTTTCCCGTTCTGCAATACTGATCTTTCAGGAGCTTTACATTTGCATGTAAAAACAGTTGGTTGTATATTGTACATATAGAATTACAAACACATAGAGACAGCTCCAGGCATATAGATATACTGTAGACATAGACATACATAGACATATTCGTTATATAGTGCACTATTTTGAACAAGAGTCCTCAAATTGGGCACACACTGGATGAATCAACGTTGTTTCCAAGTCATTTCAATCAAATTACTTTGAACCAAAGTGGAATAGGCATTGAATTGACGGCTGTGCCCAGTGGCCAAAAGTAGTGCACTATATAGAGGTCCATTGCAGATGTAGGGTAAAGCTCGGCTGAGGTCAGCAGTTTACAGTCAGGCTAACTGGTCTGGTCCTTAGAGCAGCAGATGTAGCCAGATCTGTTGTGTGGCACAGACCTCTCTCTCCCCCCTCTCCCCTGGCTGTAGGGAGACATTGGGTGTGTTGAGTGATAAGCCGAAAGTAGCCGACTGTAAACGGAAGTAAAGTCGGGGGAGGTGCTGTACATATGCACCGACAGCAAGTCGGACAACTTCTGCTGTTTCTAGGAAACGCGACAATGGCAGACATGGCATTCGTCTTTGTTATTGCTGATGAAGTGGATGCAATCAAAATACCACTTCTCCTACACAAAGCTGAACATGATCAACATGGTCCAAGGAATTCATTTCCTGATGATAAGGATATTAGATACCAACCCAAGCTCTTTCTAACAATCACAAGCTTTGTATTGTTGTGAAGTTTTTCTCAAAATATAACCAGGCAATGAATGCATAGACTATGAGATTGAGAACATACAGGTGCTTTTGCAGCAAATGGGATATGCATGGTTGTTACTTCATGCTCTTGTACCTTCCTAATTATTATTTGTGATTGTGCAACATGGAATTGTAACAAATGTGATTAAATGGAATCCACTAAGATTCTTACTGTATGGTAATTGATTGCATGTCAGCATCACTACAGCCTGCAGTGTATTTCTTATACTCTCAAACTTTATATTGCTTTTGTCAGTAAGCATGTAAAGAATAGAATTTGATTCCATCACACGAAGAGCAAAAAACTCACAGTACAGAAAAGGATTAGACTATTGTCGTGTCTCTGGCTTAGCATTAAATTCTTTGTAATTATTATTACGTGATTAAACTAATCATGTACATTTTATTAACTAGGAAGTCGGGGCACCACGGAAAATGTTCAAATTACAAAGTTATAATTTTCCGAATATAACTTTATTATCTGATCAATTAGTTTTCTATTAATTAATTATTATTATTACGTTCCGTCAGTCTCATCTGAACGTCGTAAAGTTCTTGGTTATCTGCATGAACCCAGCCTCTACTATGAATCATCCATACACAAATTGTCTCAATCATGAATTTACTAAGTAATTAAACAATTACAGAATATACAATACATCATAACATTATACAGTAAATACCATCCCTAGTGGACTAAACAAAAACAGTTTAGTTATAACACAATAGATTCAGAGAGAAGAGAAGGGGGTTTTGGAAGGAACACTAAGGAACATGGCTCTCTATCGGACCTGGGAAGCTATTCTCATATAAATACATATGCCACTAACGATCGCGCATTCGGAAAAGCAATGCATTATATTTACGTGATGTGAGGCTCTGGTTTGCCCAGTCAATGTCGCCCTCATCCTTTGTAGAATCTCGTGTGAGAGGTTCACGTGGTCTGAGAGGTTCATCTCACTCTGGAGATGCTTCCTCGTCGGTCCGTGTTCTCATCCTAGATTTACGCATATGTTCAGCTGCAGTCTGATATATGCTAGTTTAGTATGCACTTCTTCTTTAGGTGATCAATAGTTCAGAGTTCATACCATTTCACGTGCGGAGCAAGCTTTCACGTTTCCTCGCCTGTATAGTTGAAATTAGCTCTTTTCAATGTGGAGGACAAGTCCACATTGAGTTGACTTTTCGTCACAGAGGCTTTTATTCAAGAGTGGAAAAGGGGTTGCTTCATCATTTCCAACCAATGTCTATTCACTTTGGCATGGCTACTGACTTAGTTAAACTTTACAATGGAGGCCAATTTTTTTTCTTTTACCTTTATTTTACCTTTATTTAACTAGGCAAGTCAGTTATCCTCTCTTGGGTAGGGACCAGTATTTTCACGTTCGGATGAAAAGCGTGCCCAAAGTAAACTGCCTGTTACTCAGGCCCAGAAGCTAGGATATGCATATAGAAAACACTCTAAAGTTTTGAAAACTGTTAAAATTATGTCTGTGAGTATAACAGAACTGATATGGCAGGCGAAACCCCGAGGACAACCCCCCCCCCCCCAAACAAATATCAGTCTACCACGGTTTTCAATGGCTGTCACTTTTATTATAAGGCGAAATCCTCCCAGATTGCAATTCCTAGGGCTTCCACTAGATGTCAACAGTCTTTAGAAAGAGTTTCATGCTGGTTTTGGGAAAAATGAGAAAAATGAGTTTTCTAGGTGGCTCCCATTCTGGCTGTAGTGTTTCCAAGCGCGTGGAAGAGAGCGTGTTCTTTGATATTTTTCTACGGTAAAGACAATAACGATTCTCTATCTTAAATTGTATAGTTTATTTACGTATTAGGGTACCTACGTTTGATTATAAACGTTGTTTGACTTGTTTGGAAAAGTTTATTAGTAACCTTTGGGATTCATTGTGTATGCATTTTGATGGAGGGAAACTGGGTGGATTATTGACTGAAGCGCGCCAGCTAAACTGAGTTTTTATGGATATAAAGAAGAACATTATCGAACAAAGGACCATTTGTGATGTATCTGGGACCTTTTAGAGTGCCAACAGAAGAAGATCATCAAAGGTAAGGCATTTATTATATCGCTATTTCTGACTTTCGTGGCGCACCTGCCTGGTTGAAATATGTTTTTCTTGCTTTTGTATGCGGGGTGCTGTCCTCAGATAATCGCATGGTGTGCTTTCGCCGGAAAGCCTTTTTGAAATCTGACACAGTGGCTGGATTAACAAGAAGTTAAGCTTTATTTTAATGTATTAAACTTGTGATTTTATGAAAGTTAAATATTTATAATTCTGTTGTTTGAATTTCGCGCTCTGCAATTTCATCGGATTTTGGCCAGGTGGGACGCTACCGTCTCACCTGCCCATAAGAAGTTAAGTGTGAATAAAATGTAATACATATTGTAGGCTCCACATGGGTTATTTTAGGGGATTTCTGCACTGGCAATTTTAGAGGCTTAATATGTGTCCGGGAAACTGGCCCTTAATGAGCAAGTACCCCAGACCCCAATCGTGGGGTCAATACCAAAAGCATTTGACTGCTTGGCATATTGTTTACCCAGTAACTTATGTGAACTGATCTGCATGTATAGTGTCATGACGCTAGCCCTTTCAGTGAATTGGCTAGCAGAGGGGGGGGGGGGGGGGGGGGGGGGGGCAGTTTTATGACTTGACAACAATGTCGTAAATTCCTTGCAGGGACTCTTGTCTCACTGACCATGCCATATGGGAGAGAGAAAGTCACAGTAGAACAAAGGAACTCTCCCACCAAATTCTACTTCATCCGAGAATTTGAGAATTGAACAATATTTATATTTTGGAGAATGTGTAAACGGTGGAGAAGCCAGCTACGACCCGATCCGTTTGTTTCATGTTTGTAACCTCATGGAAAACAATACAGCCACATTACCCTAACTCTGTTTATTAGACAATCAAAACATTTGAATTTGTGTGATGATACAGTGATAGAGTAGGTGGCGACATCAACCATTTCTGAGCATGTAGAGCCTTTTGCTTCTAAAAAAACACAGAAGAAGGTTGTTTCCCACAATGCGTTGGTTCTGACTTCAAGTTGCAGTTGATGAAGAGCAACTGCAGAACTTTCCAGTCGACTGCAGTCGAAAGTTTGTGACCTTTGATCACATGGTTGTTATAAAGGTCATGCAGTCGACATGTAGTTGCAAGTCGGACAATTTTTATACCCGTAATGCAACACACTTTGAAAGGCGGTGACCAACGTTGGTCAACGTCTTCACAAAAGTGATCCTCTCGAACGTGCCCATTAGGTCCTGACTGTGTTCCCTCCCTCCCAGGCAGTAATTACATTATGAGTTACCAGAGCTGTAAAGACAGGCTGATACTGTTTATGTTTGGAGGTGGGTTGTAATCATCACCACATCGTCATAGATGAACAGACTTTTTACAGTGTTTATAGAGACTCTAAACCACTCCAACACAGCCACTCTGTCTGGGTTTCTCTGTGTGTGTTATTGAAAGAGCAGGAGGTACTTGAATGAATGGGAGACTGGTGATCAGTAATTATGTGTACTATGAGAAGTTATAAGTTCAGGAGAAGGAGTCTTCAGGTCACTAAACTATAACATTACCCACAGGTGTTTGTAAATTGTCCCCTGTTTCAGCCATATATTATCCTGATAAGGATTGTGGTGTACCAAGAGGGTGACAGGGTTTTTAACAGCAACAGTGTGTGTACAGTATGTCGTATTAAACAGATCCCTTAGCGTAGCTATTAGATGTCATCCATACTTTTAGGGGTGTTTTCAGTGCTAATGTTTTTCCTCTATATAAGAATCTTGCCAGAAATAGTGTATTATGTACAGTTGAAGCCAGAAGTTTACATACACAGGTTCGAGTTATTAAAACTCGTTTTTAAACCACCGACTTAGCAAGTCGGTTAGGACATCTACTTTGTGCATGACACAAGTCATTTTTCCAACAATTGTTTACAGACAGATTATTTCACTTATAATTCACTGTGTCACAATTCCAGTGGGTCAGAAGTTTACATACACTAAGTTGACTGTGCCTGTTGGGGATGGGGGCGCTGTTTAGACTATTTATGCTAATTTGGCTAATTTTTTAAACGGCTTCCCACAAAATCCTTGATCGTACAATATGCATATTATTATTATTATTGGATAGAAAACAGTCTATAGTTTCTATAGGAGTTGAAATTTTGTCTCTAAGTGGAACAGAGCCCATTCTACAGCAATTTCCCTGACATGGAGTCAGATTTGAGAAATGTTGGCCACTCTTCTGAAGTCAGTTAAAAGGGCACTGTCGTTGCTATGACTATACGGACACTTCTTACGTCTTCCCCTGGATGCCTTTACGTGATGACGATTCCAACGGGGTCGATTGCGCGTTCACAGGCCCTACAAATGAAAAAACCCTGAAGCTAGTCATTCTTTGGGAGCAGCGTCATGAGCCTAGAGGACACCGGCGCGCACCTGTTCCAAGCGTTAGTTTAGCCTGTTATATTTCTCCGGTCATCTTTTCACTCGTTATAGGAGTTAACCTGTTGGGGATGGGGGCGCTGTTTAGACTACTTATGCTAATTTGGCTAATTTTTTAAACGGCTTCCCACAAAATCCTTGATCGTACAATATGCATATTATTATTATTATTGGATAGAAAACAGTCTATAGTTTCTATAGGAGTTGAAATTTTGTCTCTAAGTGGAACAGAGCCCATTCTACAGCAATTTCCCTGACATGGAGTCAGATTTGAGAAATGTTGGCCACTCTTCTGAAGTCATTTAAAAGGGCACTGTCGTTGCTATGACTATACGGACACTTCTTACGTCTTCCCCTGGATGCCTTTACGTGATGACGATTCCAACGGGGTCGATTGCTCGTTCACAGGCCCTACAAATGAAAAAACCCTGATACTAGTCATTCTTTGGGAGCTGCGTCATGAGCCTAGAGGACACCGGCGCGCACCTATTCCAAGCGTTAGTTTAGCCTGTTATATTTCTCCGGTCATCTTTTCACTCGTTTTAGGAGTTAAAAACATCATAAGGTAGTTAATTTAAGGCGTTTTATAGCAATTTATATCCGTTTAGTGCGATTTTGGGACATTTATTTTTGCAACGATGTGAAAAGTTGGGCACGCTTTTCAGTTCATCCCGAACGCAGTTGACATTTCCACATGGCAAGAGGACAGCTTTCCACCAAAAGACGATTTCTCCCAAGAAAGGATCCTTTGCCCAAGATACTGATGGAAGAACAGCTCAAGGTAGGACATTTTTATTATGATAAATCGTGTTTCTGTCGAAACATTTTAGTGGCTTAGGACGCCATGTTTTTTGACGTAGCTTCGCTTGGCGCAAACTGTATTGAAAAGTAAGGATAAATTAAAAAATGTAATAACGCAATTGTATTAAGAATTAAATTGTCTATCAATCCCTGTCCACCCTATATTTTTTAGTCACGTTTATGAGTATTTATGTATAAGAGTAGATCACTGTCTAAGTGGCGCAAGGACATTTTCTGACCAGCTGAGCTACATTTCACATTGTCTAACCATGATTTTGGTGGCTAAATATAAACATTTTCGATCAAACTCTATATGGATTGTGTAATATGATGTTACAGGAGTGTCATCTGAAGAATTCTGAGAAGGTTAGTGAAAAAATTAATATATTTTTGGCGATGTTGACGTTATCGCCCACTTTGGCTAGAATCAATGCTGGGCTGCTATGTGCTATGTGCTATGCTAATATAACGATTTATTGTGTTTTCGCTGTAAGACACTTAGAAAATCTGAAATATTGTCTGTATTCACAGGATCTGTGTCTTTCGATTCGTGTATGCTGTGTATTTTTACGAAATGTTTGATGATTAGTAGTTAGGTAAACACGTTGCTCATTGTAATTATTCTAGTCCATTTGTGATGGTGGGTGCAATTGTAAACTATGCCATCTACCTGAAATATGCACTTTTTTCTAACAAAACCTATCCCATACCATAAATATGTTATCAGACTGTCATCTAATGAGTTTTTTTGTTGGTTAGGGGCTATAAATATCTTAGTTTAGCCGAATTGGTGATGGCTACTGGTGTTGGTGGACAAATAAAAGATGGTGGATTATGCTAATGTGTTTTTAGGTAATAGATGTACATCTTTACATATTGTGTCTTCCCTGTAAAATATTTTAAAAATCGGAAATGTTGACTGGATTCACAAGATCTGTGTCTTTCATTAGCTGTATTGGACTTTAATGTGTGAAAGTTAAATATTTTAAAAAAATATTTTTTTTGAATTTCGCGGCACTGGTTTTTCAGTGGGGGGGGGGGGGGTGTGCCGCTAGCGCCACGCTGATCCTAGACAGGTTAAAAACATCATAAGGTAGTTAATTTAAAGCGTTTTATAGCAATTTATATCCGTTTAGTGCGATTTTGGGACATTTATTTTTGCAACGATGTGAAAAGTTGGGCACGCTTTTCAGTTCATCCCGAACGCAGTTGACATTTCCACATGGCAAGAGGACAGCTTTTCACCAAAAGACGATTTCTCCCAAGAAAGGATCCTTTGCCCAAGATACTGATGGAAGAACAGCTCAAGGTAGGACATTTTTATTATGATAAATCGTGTTTCTGTCGAAACATTTTAGTGGCTTAGGACGCCATGTTTTTTGACGTAGCTTCGCTTGGCGCAAACTGTATTGAAAAGTAAGGATAAATTAAAAAATGTAATAACGCAATTGTATTAAGAATTAAATTGTCTATCAATCCCTGTCCACCCTATATTTTTTAGTCACGTTTATGAGTATTTATGTATAAGAGTAGATCACTGTCTAAGTGGCGCAAGGACTTTTTCTTTACCAGCTTGTCTACATTTCACATTGTCTAACCATGATTTTGGTGGCTAAATATAAACATTTTCGATCAAACTGTATATGCATGTTGTAATGTGATGTTACAGGAGTGTCATCGGAAGAATTCTGAGAAGGTTAGTGAAAAAATTAATATCTTTTGGCGATGTTGACTTTTATCGCTCACTTTGGCTAGAATCAATGCTGGGCTGCTAATTGCTATGTGCTAAGCTAATATAACGATTTATTGTGTTTTCGCTGTAAGACACTTAGAAAATCTGAAATATTGTCTGTATTCACAGGATCTGTGTCTTTCGATTCGTGTATGCTGTGTATTTTTACGAAATGTTTGATGATTAGTAGTTAGGTAAACACGTTGCTCATTGTAATTATTCTAGTCCATTTGTGATGGTGGGTGCAATTGTAAACTATGCCATCTACCTGAAATATGCACTTTTTTCTAACAAAACCTATCCCATACCATAAATATGTTATCAGACTGTCATCTAATGAGTTTTTTTCTTGGTTAGGGGCTATAAATATCTTAGTTTAGCCGAATTGGTGATGGCTACTGGTGTTGGTGGACAAATAAAAGATGGTGGATTATGCTAATGTGTTTTTAGGTAATAGATGTACATCTTTACATATTGTGTCTTCCCTGTAAAACATTTTAAAAATCGGAAATGTTGACTGGATTCACAAGATCTGTGTCTTTCATTAGCTGTATTGGACTTTAATGTGTGAAAGTTAAATATTTAAAAAAAATATTTTTTTTGAATTTCGCGGCACTGGTTTTTCAGTGGGGGGGGGGGGGGGGGTGTGCCGCTAGCGCCACGCTGATCCTAGACAGGTTAAACAGCTTGGAAAAATCCAGAAAATTATGTCATGGCTTTAGAAGCTTCTGATAGGATAATTGACATCATTTGAGTCAGTTAGGGGTGTACCTGTGGATGTATTTCAATGCCTACCTTCAAACTCAGTGCCTCTTTGCTTGACATCATGGGAAAATCTAAAGAAATCAGCCAAGACCTCAGAACAAAATGGTAGACCTCAACAAGTCTGGTTCATCCTTGGGAGCAATTTCCAAACGCCTGAAGGTACCACGTTCATCTGTACAAACAATAGTACGCAAGTATGAACACCATGGGACCACGCAGCCGTCATACAGCTCAGGAAGGATACGTGTTCTGTCTCCTAGAGATGAACGTACTTTGATGTGAAAAGTGCAAATCAATCCCAAAACAACAGCAAAGGACCTTGTGAAGATGCTGGAGGAAACAGGTACAAAAGTATCTAAATCCACAGTAAAACGAGTCCTATATCAACATAACCTGAAAGGCCGCTCAGCAAGGAAGAAGCCACTGCTCCAAAACTGCCATAAAAAAGCCCGACTACGGTTTGCAACTGCACATGGACACAAAGATCGTACTTTTTGGAGAAATGTCCTCTGGTCTGATAAAACAAAAATAGAACTGTTTGGCCATAATGACCATTGTTATGTTTGGAGGAAAAAGGGGGAGGCTTGCAAGCTGAAGAGCACCATCCCAACCATGAAGCACAGGGGTGGCAGCATCATGTTGTGTGGGTGCTTTGCTGCAGAAGGGACTGGTGCACTTCACAAAATAGATGGCATCATGAGGAATGAAAATTATGTGGATATATTGAAGCAACATCTCAAGACATCAGTCAGGACGTTAAAGCTTGGTCTCAAATGGGTCTTCCAAATGGACAATGGCCCCAAGCATACTTCCAAAGTTGTGGCAAAATGGCTTAAGGACACCAAAGTCAAGGTATTGGAGTGACCATCACAAAGCCCTGACCTCAATCCTATAGAACATCTGTGGGCAGAACTGAAAAAGCGTGTGCGAGCAATGAGACCTACAAACCTGACTCAGTTACACCAGCTCTGTCAGGAGGAATGGGCCAAAATTCACCCAACTTATTGTGGGAAGCTTGTGGAAGGCTACCCGAAACGTTTGACCCAAGTTAAACAATTTAAAGGCAACGCTACCAAATGCTAATTGAGTGTATGTAAACTTCTGACCCACTGGGAATGTGATGAAATAAATAAAACCTGAAATAAATAATTCTCTCTACTATTATTCTGACATTTCACATTCTTAAAATAAAGTGGTGATCCTAACTGACCTAAAACAGGGATTTTTACTAGGATTAAATGTCAGGAATTGTGAAAAACTGAGTTGAAATGTATTTGGGTAAGGTGTATGTAAACTTCCGACTTCAACTGTAGGTGTATTTAAGATGTCTGCCTACAGTACATGGGTATACAATTCTCAGCTGGTGCAGCACCACTGGTCCTGGTCCACTTGGCAGGCTGCGCCATCTTCCCACTTCCCTGTGTGTGTGTGTACTCCATGGACACACACTCCCCCTTATGCTGCTGCATGGTGTGTGTTCTCCATGATGCGTGTGTATCTGTGTGTTTGTGTGTGTGTGTGTTGCACTGTATGTGTGTGTTCTGCAAGTTGTGTGTATTCTCCACAGTGTGTGTATTCTCCACAGTGTGTGTGTTCTGCACGATGTGTGTGTGTGTGTGTGTGTGTGTGTGTGTGTGTGTGTGTGTGTGTGTGTGTGTGTGTGTGTGTGTGTGTGTGTGTGTGTGTGTGTGTGTGTGTGCGTGTGCATGCGTGCCACTAAAGATCCTGAGCGGGCGCCTCGCCAATGCTGCATAGGTCGGCTGGGCCCTGGCATTGTGAAAAGAGGAACGGGGAGAAAACAGCAGTATTTTACCATCAAGCTACTTACAAAAAACCAAATGGCTGTTTTAGGGGAAACACAGGGGCAGTGTGGGAATGCTACTGACATAAGGTGCCAGGTATAGCACAGACACGCACACACCCACACACAAGGCACACTTGCACACACACACGGTGAGAGGGGTGTGAGTAATTTCTTCTCTGATTGAGAGTGATTAAAACGTAGATCAGTAAAGATGTGTTTAGCTATACTGGTTCCCAGGCCCCAGTACTACAGTAAACTACTGCACCTTTTCATTGTTGCATGGATGTGGAGCATGTATTTCCAGAGGTGAGAAATGAAGGTAACACTCTACAGACTATCAGTAACTTTTAAAATAGCTATCTACTAACCCTAGCCCTAACCTTAACCCTTACCCTAACCCTAGCCTCAACCCTAACCCTTATTCTAAACCTAACCCTAACCGTAACTTTAGCAAGCAGTTGCTTATCAACAGATAGTTTGTTGATAGTATGACCATCTGTATAGCGTCTGCAGATGGACAATCTGGACTATCCAAATAAAGTGTGACCGAAAGAGAGAGCAGACTGGTATAGCCATGCATAGAAACCACAGCATTATGTCATTAGTGTTACTGTGGAAATATGCTACCTGATGATGTATTGATTTGTATATTAATCTCTTGAGAGTTGGTTCTGTGTTCTGAGATGATTTGTTTACATTTACAGTGAGTGAGGCTTGGTGGGGGCAATTAGTCTCATTATCTTAAATGTTAAATATGAACACAATAGCTAATTGTTCAGACATACCTTGGCTACTTACGGGGAGAATGATTTGGTTGTGTGTTTTGGTCATGTCTTTGTTTTGTTTTGTTACTTTCCACATTTATACTTTGAATGTGAAGTGTAATAATTAAGAAGCAACACATTTTTTAAAAACACTTTGGAAGAAAACAGAAAAGGCAGCTGTGAATTCAACGACTGTAAAGAAAGGTTAGATTGTGATAAACACACAGCCTAGCAGTTTGAGTTGGAACACAAACGTATAATTCAAGGTTAAACCAGAATATTTTACTATCAGGATCTTTGGCCAGACCATACTATTAAAGAAGTGGTTTCCCATCCTGGCTGCTTCTCCCTGCATGTGAAAACTAGCAGGTTTAGACATATAGTTTAGCACCAAGTTTCCCAATGAATCATGATAACACAATAATAGCCAGTCTCTGCTCTGACACTGTCTGCTCTAATGACTGTTTTCCTTCTGAAGGACAATTACAATGGAAGTCTTACTGCCACTAAACACCGACTGGGGTTCAAATCTCAGTCCAGGAAATCTCCATAGATGCGCCCGAAATGGCACCCTATAGTGAACTACTTTCCAACTGAGCTTTATGGGCCGTGGTCAAAAGTAGTGCACTAGGGGAATAGAGTGCCCTTTTAGACATAGATCATGTGTTTTGGACGTCTCCTATGTGGGACACTTTCTCAGTTCCATTTCCTGGGCTTAGAGAGAGGAAACGAGAAGAGAGATGAAGAGCTGATGTTTCATTAGAGTCTGGAGCCTAGAGTGATGGTTAGGACAGAGGGAGGGAGGTAGATGTAGAAACATTGTGGGAAGGACAAAGTACTGAGGGAGCCAGAGCGAGAAAAAAGAGCAAGAGAGAGAGGGAGAGAGATAGAGGGAAGAGGAAAGAGAGAGAGAGAAAGAGAGAGAGGGAGAGAGATAGAGGAAAGAGGAGAGAGAGAGAGAGAGAGAGAGAGAAAGAGAGAGAGAGAGAAAGAGAGAGAGAGAGAGAGATAGAGGAAAGAGGAAAGAGAGAGAGAGAAAGAGAGAGAGGGAGAGAGATAGAGGAAAGAGGAAAGAGAGAGAGAGAAAGAGAGAGAGGGAGAGAGATAGAGGAAAGAGGAAAGAGAGAGAGAGAAAGAGAGAGAGGGAGAGAGATAGAGGAAAGAGGAAAGAGAGATAGAGGAAAGAGGAAAGAGAGAGAGAGAAAGAGAGAGAGAGAGAGAGATAGAGGAAAGAGGAAAGAGAGAGAGAGAGAGATAGAGGAAAGAGGAAAGAGAGAGAGAGAAAGAGAGAGAGAGAAAGAGAGAGAGGGAGAGAGATAGAGGAAAGAGGAAAGAGAGAGAGAGAAAGAGAGAGAGAGAGAGAGAGAGAGAGAGAGCGTCTCTGGCACATCATCCTACTGGAACCACTGGAACCCAACACATAAACAGGCCTTGTCACCTTCACATAAATACTGTTCGAGTCCCAAATGGCACCCTATTACCTATATAGTGCACTGATTTTGAACATAGCCCTATTGACCCAGGTCAAAAGTAGTGCACTACATAGGGAATATGGTGCCATTTGGGATGCAACCTATGAGACTTATGGAGCTGCCTGGTCCTGGGCAGGCCTCTGGGCTGGAGTGTGTACGCTGTGTGTATGCCGTATGTATACAGCGTGTACAGAAATGTGCTGTAGCATGTGTATACACTGTCTGTAAGAGAGTGTGTTGGAGTTTGTTGGAGTGTGTATACAGTGTGTGTTGTAGTTTGTAAGCCGTGTGTATGCAGTGTGTGTAGTTGTGTGTGCAGTTAGGAGTGTGTATGCAGTGTGGGAGGTCATTAACACAAACACACACACACACTAGCTCTGTCTAGACCCATGGTAGGTCATTCCTACTCTGGTTCAGACCAAGGCCGGACCCTGGTCGCTGTATAAAAACACATTCTGGTAATAGAGACGGTCCGTCCACACGCACGCATTTGCGCACACATTTGGTAACAGAGCCGGGTCCGAGCACTGAGCATCTGTTTAGAACTGTTTGGATCTGTTTCATTGGCTCGCATAATTGCAAGTAAACAGACATTTGCTTTCAAACACACACACAAAATAACTACCTTTCCAAACACTGTGTCCTGCCAACAGTAAGCAACAGCTTGTTTTCCCATCCTCACAGAGAGGATCTGGCCACAGTTAGGAAGAGAAGAACACCAGGTATCATCATTTCACTTCTCATCTTGTTGTTATCTCTCCTACTGGGGTTCTCTGGAGTTTTCCCAGAGTTTTCAGTTCTCTCACTTCTCTCAGTGTTCTCTCACTTCTCTTAGTGTTCTCTCACTTCTCTCAGAGTTCTCTCACTTCTCTCAGAGTTCTCTCACTTCTCTCAGTGTTCTCTCACTTCTCTCAGAGTTCTCTCACTTCTCTCAGAGTTCTCTGACTTCTCTCAGTGTTCTCTCACATCTCTGTGTTCTCTCACTTCTGTCAGTGTTCTCTCACTTAGCATTGTTTTCTCACTTCTCTCAGTGTTCTTTCACTTATCTCAGTGTTTTCTCACTTCTCTCAGTGTTCTCTCACTTCTCTCAGTGTTATCTCACTAATATCAGTGTTCTCTCACTAATCTCAGTGTTTTCTCACTTCTCTCAGTGTTCTCTCACTTCTCTCAGTGTTCTCTCACTTATCAGTGTTCTTACAGTGTTATCTTAGTTCTCTCAGTGTTCTCTCACTTCTCAGTGTTTTTGCACTTCTCTCAGTGTTCTCTCACTTCTCTCAGTGTTCTCTCACTTCTCCGTGTTTTCTCACTTCTCCCGGTGTTCTCTCACTTCTCTCAGTGTTCTCTGACTTCTCTCAGTGTTTTCTCACTTCTCTCGGTGTTCTCTCACTTCTCTCAGTGTTCTCCCACTTCTCTCAGTGTTCTCTCACTTCTCTCAGTGTTCTCTCACTTATCTCAGTGTTTTCTCACTTCTATCTGTGTTCTCTCACTTCCCTCTGTGTTCTCTCACTTATCTCAGTGTTTTCTCACTTCTCTCTGTGTTCTCTCACTTCTCTCAGTGTTCTTACAGTGTTATCTTAGTTCTCTCGGTGTTCTCTCACTTCTCAGTGTTCTTACAGTGTTCTCTCACTTCTCTCAGTGTTCTCACAGAGTTCTCTCACTTCTCACGGTTCTCTTACTTCTCTCCGTTTTTTCTTACTTCTCTGTGTTTTCTTACTTCTCACAGAGTTCTCTCAATTCTCTCAGAGCTCTCACTTCTCTCAGAGTTCTCAGCTGGTGAAACCAACACTGTAAAAGTGTGAAAAAATTGCTGGTTGAAAATACAATATACACAGGACCTTCTAATCATGAGGTTTGCATGAGCAGGAGTTCTGGCTTTCCATGGTGACATCAAAATGTGGTAATTTAGTTAATAGACCAATCAATAACAAAGAGAGTTCCAAACCTCCCTTTCAGTTTTCCTCTCCCACTCCCAGACAGTCCTAGCTAAATTCTTGCTTGAGAAACCGTTTTTTTTTCTTCTTAAAAGCTATTTTTGCCATTTTTAATGGAAGTCTATTACAGTAACCAGGTTTCCATCTGACCTTTTTATGCGAGTAAAGTACGTCGGATAAAAAAAATGTCATGACAGACCTGATGGAAACAGAACTTTTTCGGTAAACTTTCCAAATGTCGACAAAACAAAATAAGCTAGACAAGGTGGGATCTTTTTGTTTCAGTAAAATGAATTATGCAAGAAATGTCGGTGGATACAAATATTTATATAATAACCATCATATCGAAGTAAACTTGGAGTAACGCGATGCCATGTTGTGTGGTCCTCCCACTACGACTCGTCGGGAAAGCATGCAGTTAATTAGGCTACAGATGAAATAAGTTATGATGAACTTCACAGGTTGGTGAAAGTGCACGGTGATGAACTTGATGCTCCTTTCAATAAATATCAAGGGTCTTATTCTGGTGACATGATCATCGATGCCGTTTCACAAATGTATCTCTCTCTTTTGTCCATACTATTCTCATCAAGTAGCTATACGTGTGCTCTAGCCAACAGAGGGCGTTGCTAGAATGCACTAGCCAATACCGTAGAGGGTACTCTCTGTATATAATGCCCCAGAAATTGTGAGAAAAATAGAGTTGAAACATTTAACTCATTTTTTCTATTTGATACATGGGGAATTTACCCGCAAAATGTATTTGTATGTGCACTACGTCATCACGCACAGCCCTTTGTCTGCAACAGTCATTTCATAGAATCACATCTCTGGTGGAAAAATGCCATATTGTTTTTATGCCAATTTTATTATTTTTTCGTATGAAAATCTGTCGGCAATTGGATGTAAACCTAGCTAGTAAGGTACTTAATTCTTACCCAGAAATGATTTGATATGAATATATAAACGGCTGCATTGGGATTTTAACAATGTGTTATGTTAAACAAAAAAATATATATTTTAAGTGGGAATTAGGCAGGTCAGATGGTCAGATAATTAGAATAAAGCAGGTCAGATGGTCAGATAATTAGAATAAAGCAGGTCAGATGGTCAGATAATTAGAATTAGGCAGGTCAGATGGTCAGATAATTAGAATTAGGCAGGTCAGATGGTCAGATAATTAGAATTAAGCAGGTCAGATGGTCAGATAATTAGAATTAGGCAGGTCAGATTGTCAGATAATTAGAATTAGGCAGGTCAGATGGTCAGATAATTAGAATAAAGCAGGTCAGATGGTCAGATAATTAGAATTAAGCAGGTCAGATGGTCAGATAATTAGAATTAGGCAGGTCAGATGGTCAGATAATTAGAATTAGGCAGGTCAGATGGTCAGATAATTAGAATAAAGCAGGTCAGATGGTCAGATAATTAGAATTAGGCAGGTCAGATGGTCAGATAATTAGAATTAAGCAGGTCAGATGGTCAGATAATTAGAATTAAGCAGGTCAGATGGTCAGATAATTAGAATTAGGCAGGTCAGATGGTCAGATAATTAGAATTAGGCAGGTCAGATGGTCAGATAATTAGAATTAAGCAGGTCAGATGGTCAGATAATTAGAATTAGGCAGGTCAGATGGTCAGATAATTAGAATTAGGCAGGTCAGATGGTCAGATAATTAGAATAAAGCAGGTCAGATGGTCAGATAATTAGAATTAGGCAGGTCAGATGGTCAGATAATTAGAATTAGGCAGGTCAGATGGTCAGATAATTAGAATTAAGCAGGTCAGATGGTCAGATAATTAGAATTAGGCAGGTCAGATGGTCAGATAATTAGAATTAAGCAGGTCAGATGGTCAGATAATTAGAATTAGGCAGGTCAGATGGTCAGATAATTAGAATTAGGCAGGTCAGATGGTCAGATAATTAGAATTAAGCAGGTCAGATGGTCAGATAGTTAGAATTAGGCAGTTCAGATGGTCAGATAATTAGAATTAGGCAGGTCAGATTGTCTTCAGTTAGTACTCCGAAGCAATATACTCCACTCCTAAGACTATTTGTTTAGTTTTCAGCAAAATATTTAGGTGGCAGAGTAATTATATTTTCACCTGTATACACGTCTACTGCTCCTCTTCAAGTGATTAATCTAAAACATTCCTGCCTGTCTGGTGTATGTATTGTGTGTGTGTGTGTGTGTGTGTGTGTGTGTGTGTGTGTGTGTGTGTGTGTGTGTGTGTGTGTGTGTGTGTGTGTGTGTGTGTGTGTGTGTGTGTGTGTGTGTGTGTGTGTGTGTGTGTGTGTGTGTGTTATAAAGTATAGAGAAGGTAGTCTGTAACTACTTCATGTTGTTTCTCCTTCCAGCTCCACAGACTTTAGTAATTAAATAAAGTTACACTCACCAAACAACTAAACGTTGAAACGTTGAATCAAAACATATCCAATCTATTTGAAGGATAGAAGGACTTACTAAGTTTGATTTATAAACTTCTTTTTCAGGACATTGTCTTTCAAATTTAATTCGTAAAAATCCAAATAACTTCCCAGATCTTCATTGTAAAGGGTTTAAACACTGTTTCCCATGCGTGTTCAATGAAACATAAACAATTAATGAACATGCACCTGTGGAACGGTCTTTAAGACACTAACAGCTTACAGACGGTAGGCAATTAAGGTCCCAGTTATGAAAACTTAGGACACTAAAGAGGCCTTTCTACTGACTCTGAAAAACAGCTGATCGTCCTCACAGCGGCAGACTACGTGTAACAACACCTGCACAGGATCGGTACATCCGAACATCACACCTGCGGGACAGGTACAGGATGGCAACAACAACTGCCCGAGTTACACCAGGAATGCACAATCCCTCCATCAGTGCTTAGACTGTCCGCAATAGGCTGAGAGAGGCTGGACTGAGGGCTTGTAGGCCAGTTGTAAGGCAGGTCCTCACCAGACATCACCGGCAACAATGTCGCCTATGGGCACAAACCCACCATCGATGGACCAGACAGGACTGGCAAAAAGTGCTCTTCACTGACAAGTTGTGGTTTTGTCTCACCAGGGGTGAAGGTCGGATTCGCGTTTATCGTCGAAGGAATGAGTGTTACACCGAGGCCTGTACTCTGGAGCGGGATCGATTTGGAGGTGGAGGGTCCGTCATGGTCTGGGGGGTATGTCACAGCATCATCAGACTGAGCTTGTTGTCATTGCAGGCAATCTCAACGCTGTGCGTTACAGAGAAGACATCCTCTTCCCTCATGTGGTACCCTTCCTGCATCCTCATCCTGACATGACTCTCCAGCATGACAATACCACCAGCCATACTGCTCGTTCTGTCCGTGTTTTCCTGCAAGACAGGAATGTCAGCATTATGCCATGGCCAGCAAAGAGCCCGGATCTCAATCCCATTGAGCACGTCTGGGACCTATTGGACCGGAGGGTGAGGGCTAGGGCCATTCCGGGAACTTGCAGGTGCCTTGGAGGAAGAGTGGGGTAACATCTCACAGCAATAACTGGCAAATCTGGTGCAGTCCATGAGGAGGAGATGCACTGCAGTACTTAATGCAGCTGGTGGCCACACCAGATACTGACTGTTACTTTTGATTTTAGATTTTTTTGCTGAGATGCACTGCAGTACTTAATGCAGCTGGTGGCCACACCAGATACTGACTGTTACTTTTGATTTTAACCCCCCCTTCGTTCAGGGATACATTAGTACATTTCTGTTAGTCACA
This sequence comes from Salvelinus fontinalis, assembly GCF_029448725.1. NCBI lineage: Eukaryota > Metazoa > Chordata > Actinopteri > Salmoniformes > Salmonidae > Salvelinus > Salvelinus fontinalis. The sequence continues at coordinate 33,844,120 of NC_074697.1, read as the reverse complement.
TGCCTGTGGAACTTGTTCAGATTATGTGTCAGTTGTTGAATCTTGTTATGTTCATACAAATATTTACACATGTTAAGTTTGCTGAAAATAAACGCATTTGACAGTGAGAGGACGCTTCTTTTTTTGCTGAGTTTATTATAAGTAAACCTAGTGTTGGCAATTTAACTCCTTATCTGCGTCCCAAATGGCACCCTATTCCTGTCACGCCCTGGCCATAGAGAGGCTTTTATTCTCTATTTTGGGTAGGCCAGGGTGTGACTAGGGTGGGCATTCTAGTTTCTTTATGTCTATGTTTTCTGTTTCTATGTTTTGGCCGGGTATGGTTCTCAATCAGGGACAGCTGTCTATCGTTGTCTCTGATTGGGAATCACACTTAGGCAGCCTTTTTCCCACCTGTGTTTTGTGGGTAGTTGTTTTCTGTTTAGTTTATGCACCTTACAGAACTGTTTCGGTTTTCCCTCTTGTTTATTTTGGTAGAGTGTTTTGTGATCAAATAAAATCATGAACACTTACCACGCTGCGCTTTGGTCCGATCCTCATTACGACGAGAGCCGTGACAATTCCCTACATAGTGCACTACTTTTGACCAGAGCACTACAGTGTACAGTTCCTTTGGAAAGTATTCAGACCCCTTCACTTTTTCTTCCAAAAATATGTTACAGCTTTATTCTAAAATTGATTAAATTAATTAAATACTCAGCAATCTACACGCAATACCCCATAATGACAAAGTGAAAACAGGTTTTTAGACATTTTTGCAAATGTATTAAAAAGAAAATACAGACATACCTTATTTAAATATGTATTCAGACTCTTTGCTATGACACACTACATTGAGGTCAGGTGCATCCTGTTTCCATTGATCATCCTTGAGATGTTTCTACAACTTCACTGGAGTCCACCTGTTGTAAATTTAATTGATTGGACATGATTTGAAAAGGCACACACCCGTCCCACGGTTGACATATCAGAGTGCATGTCAGAGAAAAAAATAAGCCATGAGGTCGAAAGAATCCATGACAGGATTGTGTCGAGGCACAGATTTGGGGAAGGGTACCAAAACATTTCTGCAGCATTGAAGGTCCCCAAGAACTAGGTGGCCTCCATCCTTCTTAAATGGAAGAAGTTTGGAACCACCAAGACTCTTCCTAGAGCTGGCCACCCGGCCAAACTGAGCAATCGGGGGAGAAGGGCCTTGGTCAAAAGGTGATCAAGAACTCGATGGTCACTCTGACCGAGCTCTAGAGTTCCTCTGTGGAGATGGGAGATGGGACAACCATCTCTGCAGCACTGGAAGCCACTCCTCGGTAAAAGGCATATAACAGCCCACTTGAAGTTTGCAAAAAGGCACGTAAAGACTCTGAGACCATGAGAAACAAGATTCTCTGGTCTGATGAAACCAAGATTGAACTCTCTGGCCTTCCCTATGGTGAAGCATGGTGTTAGCATCATGCTGTGGGGATATTTTTCAGCAGCAGGGACTGAGAGACTAGTCAGGATCGAGGCAAAGATGACCTGAGCAAAGTAGAAAGAGATCATTGATGAAAACCTGCTCCAGAAAGCTCAGGAACTCAGACAGGAGCGAAGGTTCACCTTCCAACAGGACAATGACCTAAGCACACAGCCAAGACAACACAGGAGTGCCTCCGGGACAAGTCTCTGAATGTCCTTGAATGGCCCAGCCAGAGCCTGGGCTTGAACCCAATTGAACATCTCTGGAGAGACCTGAAAATAGCTGTGCAGCAATGCTCCCCAACCAATCTGACAGAGCTTAAGAGGATCTGCAGAGAAGAATGGGAGAAACTCGCCAAATACAGGTGTGCCAAACATGTAGCGTCATACCCAAGAAGACTCGAGGCTATAATCGCTGCCAAAGGTGCTTCAACAAAGTACTGAGTAAAGGGTTTGAATATGTGCTGAACACTCAGTTTTACATTTTTAATACATTTGCAAAAATGTCAAAAAACCTGTGTTGCTTTGTCATTATGGGGTATTGTGTGTAGATTGATTTAATTGAATACATTTTAGAATATGGCTGTAACCTGTGGCTGTAACCTGTGGCTGTAACCTGTGGCTGTAACCTGTGGGAAAAAATGTGGGAGAAAACGGTCCACCACCCAAAGGACATCCAGCCAACTTGACACAACTGTGGGAAGCATTGGAGTCAACATGGGCCAGCATCCCTGTGGAATGCTTTCGACACCTTGCAGAGTCTATGCCCCAACAAATTGAGCCTTTTCTGAGGGCAAAAGGAAAGGGGTGCAACTCAATATTAGGAAGGTGTCAAATATGTACTTAGTGTAGGTAATAGGTTGCAGTTTGTGACAAAGCCCTACAGTACAATCTGTTTAAGGTTACCTCAGTTCCACCTCAGCTGCTATCCAAGAACATTCCAGGAGCGATTAACCCAAAGTCAAGCTTCACTGAATGATGACATTTCCTGCTTTCTGTGCAACAATATAATAATTAAATAGGATATGAATGTTATCACTGAGTGTCTGGACCTGCTGCTATATTAATTACCTGGCCAGCTGGTGCAGAGAGAGAGAGAGAGAGAGAGAGAGAGAGAGAGAGAGAGAGAGAGAGAGAGAGAGAGAGAGAGAGAGAGAGAGAGCTCTGTGTGTGTACAGTATCTACAGGAGAGTACAAAACCCGTACTAACACCCACTCACTGCAGGCTCTGTAAGTCAAAGGCTTAACTGTCCTTAGCTATATTTTCACAACCTGGTTCCAGAGCAACAGAGCAGTGAGAGAGGGGACTCTCCAGACCGCTCTTTCTGATTGTAAAGCACGCAAAAATATGGTGGCATTGTATACAAAATACAAAAAATATTTGTTTACTAGGAATGCATTTTTTTGTTAAACAAACTCACAAGCTATGCTTCTGTGTATCAGATCTGGCATTGACCACACAAACAGAACAAGGCCTGTAGTTAATTGTTTTTACCAGATGTGCAGAGCTCTCTCTAAGTTATTTAGCTAACGCTCCTTTCCAGAGAGACTTACAGGAGTAATTAGGGTCAAGTGTACTGCTCAAGGGCACATCTTTCACACTCTTCAGCTCGGGGATTCAAACCAGCGACATTTCGGTTACTGGCCCAACACACTTAACCACTAAGCTACCTGCCCCTCTCTTTCCCTCTCCCTCCCTCCCTCCCTCCCTCCCTCCCTCCCTCCCTCCCTCCCTCCATGCGTGTGTCCATATTCCGATAAGACTATGTTGTGCATCTTTGTAGAGTTTGTTATACATTACTGTAGACCAGAGTTGATGTTATTCAGACACAGTCCAAGAGTTCTCCACGATGATGGAAAACAACAGATGAGTCTTATTGAAGTCATACCACGTCTGCTGTGTTTCCCAACAGAAGGGTGTCACCATATAACCATAATTACTTAGATGATGATGATTAGGACCCCTTTACTATATCAGTAAAATAAGTTATTTATGTGTCTTGCAAACATGCAGATACTCATTTAGACAGCCATTAAACAAAACACAATATTTAAGAACAGTACACAACATACCCAGAGGGACACATATCCACAGCATCCCCAACTGTGTGGGAGCCGTCATGAGCCAATATTATTCCTAAACAGATGTGGAGGTATTAGGCCATGTGTGGTGGTTACAGCTGACAGGTTCCCTGCTATGGCTGAGAGACTACAGCTCAGTGTCACCCATGCAGGCCTAACAGAAGGGGGAGGCATGGAAACTACTCCATGGACACACACTCCCCCTTATGCTGCTGCATGGTGTGTGTTCTCCATGATGTGTGTGTATCTGTGTGTTTGTGTGTGTGTGTGTGTTGCACTGTATGTGTGTGTTCTGCAAGTTGTGTGTATTCTGCCCAGTGTATGTATTCTCCACAGTGTGTGTGTTCTGCACGATGTGTGTGTGTGTGTGTGTGTGTGTGTGTGTGTGTGTGTGTGTGTGTGTGTGTGTGTGTGTGTGTGTGTGTGTGTGTGTGTGTGTGTGTGTGTGTGTGTGTGTGTGTGTGTGTGTGTGTGTGTGTGTATTCAACCATCACACAAAAGGGAGTGAAGCGTCTCTAATGGGATCAGTGGTAGATGTCTGAATAACATGTGAGGTCAGAGGTCAACCAAACAGCCAGCTGTCGTTCCCAGACCTCTAACCCTGCACACATCCCTGCTCTTTCATCTGTGTGTGTGTGTGTTGCTGTGTGTGTTTCTGTGTGGTTTACTGTGTGTGTTGCTGTGTGTGTTTCTGTGTGGTTTATTGTGTGTGTTGCTGTGTGGTTTACTGTGTGTGTTGCTGTGTGGTTTACTGTGTGTGTTGCTGTGTGTGTTTCTGTGTGGTTTACTGTGTGTGTTGCTGTGTGTGTTGCTGTGTGTGTTGCTGTGTGTGTTGCTGTGTGGTTTATTGTGTGTGTTGCTGTGTGGTTTACTGTGTGTGTTGCTGTTTGTGTTGCTGTGTGGTTTACTGTGTGTGTTGCTGTGTGGTTTACTGTGTGTGTTGCTGTGTGTGTTGCTGTGTGGTTTACTGTGTGTGTTGCTGTGTGGTTTGCTGTGTGTGTTGCTGTGTGGTTTACTGTGTGTGTTGCTGTGTGGTTTACTGGGTGTGTTGCTGTGTGGTTTACTGTGTGTGTTGCTGTGTGGTTTACTGTGTGTGTTGCTGTGTGGTTTACTGTGTGTGTTGCTGTGTGGTTTACTGTGTGTGTGTGTGTGTGTGTGTGTGTGTGTGTGTGTGTGTGTGTGTGTGTGTGTGTGTGTGTGTGTGTGTGTGTGTGTGTGTGTGTGTGTGTGTGTGTTGCTGTTTGTGTCTGTGTGTCTGTGTGTGTGTGTGGGTGTGTGTGTGTATGTGGGTGTGCAGTACCTCTGCCATCTTCCATTAAGATGCTTCGGTGACAGAGAAACACTAACAGGATTACACTTAAAGCTGGAATCTGTAATGGTGAAACAGCCACGTCCGGTTGCGATATTACAACAACAAGGAAGTTACTGCAAACAACGAACAGTGTTTTTCCTCTTAGAACCTAACTGCACGCGCGATGGAAGAGCACGCTTTTCAGCTCGGCAACAAAAACAATAACAACGGTGGTGGGGCGGCCAGAGGCGCTGTTTCCCCTTACTGTGGATTCCATCATTAAGTGATTTGGGGTCAGTCACATTCATAATGGTCTAAACATAACAAAGTGTGCCTCTAGAAATTACTAACAGTCTTTAAATCACTCTATGGCAGTTGAGAATGGAAAAGTACATTTCCACTGTGGAGTCTAGTTCAGTCTGTATGACCCCCCCTCACTTCATGTTGCCATTTCAGTCTGTATGACCCCCCCTACTTCATGTTGCCAGTTCAGTCTGTATGACCCCCCCTCACTTCATGTTGCCAGTTCAGTCTGTATGACCCCCCTACTTCATGTTGCCAGTCCAGTCTGTATGTCCCCCCTACTTCATGTTGCCAGTTCAGTCTGTATGTCCCCACTACTTCATGTTGCCAGTTCAGTCTGTATGCCCCCCCCCCCTCCTTCATGTTGCCAGTTCAGTCTGTATGTCCCCCCCTCCTTCATGTTGCCAGTTCAGTCTGTATGTCCCCCCCTCCTTCATGTTGCCAGTTCAGTCTGTATGTCCCCCCCTCCTTCATGTTGCCAGTTCAGTCTGTATGACCCCCCCTCCTTCATGTTGCCAGTTCAGTCTGTATGTCCCCCCCTCCTTCATGTTGCCAGTTCAGTCTGTATGTCCCCCCCTCCTTCATGTTGCCAGTTCAGTCTGTATGACCCCCCCCTCCTTCATGTTGCCAGTTCAGTCTGTATGACCCCCCCTCCTTCATGTTGCCAGTTCAGTCTGTATGACCCCCCCTCCTTCATGTTGTCAGTTCAGTCTGTATATCCCCTCCTACTTCATGTTAACCGGTTCAGTTTGTATGTCCTCCCCCTTACTTCATGTTGCCAGTTCAGTCTGTATGACCCCCCCCTCCTTCATGTTGCCAGTTCAGTCTGTATGACCCCCCCTCCTTCATGTTGTCAGTTCAGTCTGTATGTCCCTCCTACTTCATGTTAACCGGTTCAGTCTGTATGACCCCCCCTTACTTCATGTTGCCAGTTCAGTCTGTATGTCCCTCCTACTTCATGTTAACCGGTTCAGTCTGTATGACCCCCCCTCCTTCATGTTGCCAGTTCAGTCTGTATGTCCCTCCTACTTCATGTTAACCGGTTCAGTCTGTATGACCCCCCCTCCTTCATGTTGTCAGTTCAGTCTGTATATCCCCCCTACTTCATGTTAACCGGTTCAGTTTGTATGTCCTCCCCCCTCCTTCATGTTGTCAGTTCAGTCTGTATATCCCCTCCTACATCCTGTTGCCAGTTTAGTCTATATTTCAATGTGACATGCTCACACACAAACGCACGCACACAAAGTTACGCACAAATGTACACAAGAAGTAAGGCAAAAACACACACACGTTCACTGTTCTGTTCAGCATCCTCTTATGAATCATGTCTGTGGCTGCTCGCTTCATTCTCTGCTCTTCGGCTCACACACACACACACACACACACACACACACACACACACACACACACACACACACACACACACACACACACACACACACACACACACACACACACACACACACACACACACACACACACACACACACTAACTATTGAAACACACATCCAGTCCAACAGTCTGTGTGAACGGGTCATCCTCTTCATCATCTCCCTATCTCCCTCTTCATCACCTCCAACATGTGGCTTAGCTAGCTGACTGTCCTGTTGATGCTATTGTTGCAGCTAGAGACAGACACTACACTGTTCAAACAAAACATCAATCAAAACCACATGGTTATTGTTAACCTCAGATCCCTCACACACTACAGATCATGTAGATCATGAAGCAGAACAGTATGGTTATTCTCAGATCCATGACCCACAGGGGACTACTGATAATGTAGATTATATAGATAATGGATTGTTTCTCATCAATTTCCCAGGAGAGCACTCCATCGTCATGGTAACCCAACATTGTTTCAGTAACCTTACATCGTCGTAGTAACCTCAGCCTGTTAGGGTGCCATTTGGGACGCAAATAAAGACTATCACCTACATACTGTAGTGTACTACTTTTGACCATTACTTAAAAAATAGAGTCCCATTTGGAAGTAGCCTTTCTGTGTGCTGATGGTGCTGTTTCTCTCCGCTCACTACATTCAGAGACGAATACTACAACTCCCTCTTTAACCATCTATCCTGCTGACAGGCACATTCTGGGGACATTCTGTCGTGTCTTTTGAAGTAGCAGGGATTGAAACAGCTGCTAGTTTTATATTTCATAGAATACTTGACATTCTCCTTCAGCTTTAACTATGAGGTAAAACAGATCTATCATAGGAAACTGATCACAATAACATGAACACTGATAGAAGAGAACCACAGGATCCACTGCTGGTTTCTGCTTTCTGAGAAGGACGGTTCACATTTATGACACCTAAAGTCATAAAGACGATTCCATTCCTCAAGACTTCAAAGAAAAACAATTTCTTGCAGGAATGGAACTACAATACAATGCTAACCCGTGGTAATGTAGGAACCACAGAGAATCTGCATGGAGTTATGTTAGACCGGAGAAAGACTACAGCACTAAAACCACAAACATCCATATCCTCCTTACTCACCTTCACACACAACTCACCTTCACACGCACGCACGCACGCACGCACGCACGCACGCACGCACGCACGCACACACACACACACACACACACACACACACACACACACACACACACACACACACACACACACACACACACACACACACACACACACACAGTCCCGAGGGACTTCTCCAATCTGTCTAATGGTTGTTGGATTGAATTACAGCAGCGTGAACATGAAGCAGGCAACACAGACTGAATCCCAAACCAGATGACACCATGTCGGTCTGTCTGCCTAGAAACACATCAGTCTAGGGGGTGAAACCATCCACATGGTTCAAGCCTTTGTCTCAGTCTTTGTGCGATGATGTATTGTAATGCATATTAGTCTTGACAATTTGAAAGTAATTGAGTAATTAATGATACCATTTTAAGACAGAGCACCTTTCCCAGGTGAATGATGAAATGTGAGACATTGGCTGCATCACAGCCCTATGGGCCCTGATCAATAGTAGTGCACTACATAGGGGATAGGGTGCCATTGTTTTATTTAACTAGGCAAGTCAGTTATTTTTTATAAAGATGGCCTATCCCAGCCAAACCCCGGACGACGCTGGGCCAATTGTGGCTTCACTATGAGACTCCCAATCACAGCCGGATGTGATGCAGCCTGGATTCAACCCAAGGTCTGTAATGACGCTTCTAGCACTGAGATGCAGTGCCTTAGAACGCTGCATCACTCGGGAGCCACTCACTGCACCCATTTGGGACGCACACATTGAATGGGTAAATGCTGACATTCCCAACTGAGAGATTCCTGGGACTCAGGACTGACCTGTGTTGCTGGGTGAGGAATGCCATGACTCCAGTCTCTGGGGACTATAACAGTTACTGACTACAACAGATGACATTTTGATCACTGGGGAAACATTAACCAGGGTAAACCAGGGCAGAGAGAGTGGGACCCTTCATGGGTCAACTGACAGACAAACTGACGGAGGTCTGCATTTTCCAGCCTCTGTGTGTCAGTTGACCCATATTTAACAGACACATTGATTAACCTGTCTAGGATGAGGGTGCCGCTAGCGGCACTCCCCCCCCACCCCCACTGAAAACCAGTGCCGCGAAATTCAAAAAAAATATATTTTTTAAATATTTAACTTTCACACATTAAAGTCCAATACAGCTAATGAAAGACACAGATCTTGTGAATCCAGCCAACATGTCCGATTTTTAAAATGTTTTACAGGGAAGACACAATATGTAAAGATGTAAATCTATTAGCTAAAAACACATTAGCATAATCCACCATCTTTTATTTGTCCACCAACACCAGTAGCTATCACCAATTCGGCTAAACTAAGATATTTATAGCCCCTAACCAAGAAAAAAACTCATCAGATGACAGTCTGATAACATATTTATGGTATGGGATAGGTTTTGTTAGAAAAATGTGCATATTTCAGGTAGCTGGCATAGTTTACAATTGCACCCACCGTCACAAATGGACTAGAATAATTACAATGAGCAACGTGTTTACCTAACTACTAATCATCAAACATTTCGTAAAAATACACAGCATACACTAATCGAAAGACACAGATCCTGTGAATACAGACAATATTTCAGATTTTCTAAGTGTCTTACAGCGAAAACACAATAAATCGTTATATTAGCATAGCACATAGCACATAGCATCCCAGCATTGATTCTAGCCAAAGAGAGCGATAACGTAAACATCGCCAAAATATATTATTTTTTTCACTAACCTTCTCAGAATTCTTCAGATGACACCCCTGTAACATCACATTACAACATACATATACAGTTTGTTCGAAAATGTGCATATTTAGCCACCAAAATCATGGTTACACAATGACAAAAGTAGCCCAGCTGGTGAGAAAATGTTGGTGCGCCATATTAGACAGTGATCTACTCTTATACATAAATACTCATAAACGTGACTAAAAAATATAGGGTGGACAGTGATTGATAGACAATTTAATTCTTAATACAATCGCGGAATTACATTTTTTTAATTATCCTTACTTTTCAATACAGTTTGCGCCAAGCGAAGCTACGTCAAAAAACATGGCGTCCTAAGCCACTAACATTTTTCGACAGAAACACGATTTATCATAATAAAAATTTCCTACTTTGAGCTGTTCTTCCATCAGTATCTTGGGCAAAGGATCCTTTCTTGGGTCTAATCGTCTTTTGGTGGAAAGCTGTCCTCTTGCCATGTGGAAATGCCAACTGCGTTCGGGATGAACTGGAAGCGTGCCCAGCGATTCACAGCGTTTCAGAAATAAATGTCCCAAAATCGCACTAAACGGATATAAATTGCTATAAAACGGTTTAAATTAACTACCTTATGATGTTTTTAACTCCTATAACGAGTCTTAACATGACCGGAGAAAGATTACTCCCAACACTAATGCTTGGAACAGGTGCGGGTCGGTGTCCTCCACGCGCATGACGCACCAAGAAAAGAGTTGCTAGCTACAGGGTTTTTTCATTTATAGTGCCTGTGAACGCGCAATCAACCCCATTCAAATCGTCATCACGTAAAGGCATCCAGGGGAAGACGTAAGCAGTGTCCGTATACTCATAGCAATAACAGTGGCCTTTTAACTGACTCCAGATCAGGGGCCAACATTTCTGAAATCTGACTCCATGTCAGGGAAATTGCTGTAGAATGGGTTCTGTTCCACTTAGAGACAAAATTTCAACTCCTATAGAAACTATAGACTGTTTTCTATCCAATAATAATAATAATATGCATATTGTACGATCAAGAATTTTGTGGGAAGCCGTTTCAAAATTTACACGATTAGCATAAATAGTGACAACAGCGCCCCCAGCCTTAACAAGTTAACAGGCAGAGAGGTCACCATGTTGGAGAGGGAAGGATATCACCAGATAGCGAGGGAATGCGTATGGAGAGGGGGAAGGAAAGAGGGGTGAAAGAAGGAAGAGGAGGGGAGAGCGAAGAAGAGAGGGAGGAGAAGGGAAAGAGGAGGAAGGAGAGAGGGAGGAAGGAGAGGGAAGGAGAGAGGGGAAAAGAGAGAGGGGGAAGGAGAGGAAGAAGGAAAAGAGAAGTGAGAAAGAGGAATGAGTGAAAAGTCATTAGGAGGGGGTCGTGTCCTGGAAATGAAGTATGGAGAACTGGTAATCAAATCAAATCAAACTGTATTGGTCGCATACACAGATTTGCAGATGTTAATCGCAGGTGCAGCGAAATGCTTGTGTTTCTAGCTGCAACAGTGCAGCAATACCTAGCAATGCAAAACAATACACACATAAATTAAAAATTAAAAATGAATTAAGAAATATCAGAATGAGCAACGTCAGAACCTTATTAAAGTGACCAGTGTTCCATGACTATGTACATATAGCAGCAGTCTCTAAGGTGCAGGGTAGAATACCGGGTGGTAGCCGACTAGTAACAGTGACTAAGATTCAGGGCAGGATACTGGGCGGAGGCCGGCTAGTGGTGACAGTCTGATGGCCTGTAGATCCCAGTTTTGATGCACCTGTACTGTCTCTGCCTTCTAGGTGGTAGCAGGGTAAACAGGCTGTGACTCAGGGGGCTGAAGTCCTTGATGATCTTCTTGGCCTTTGTGACACCGGGTGCTGTAGATGACCTGCAGGCCAGGCAGTGTGCCCCCGGGCAGTGATACAGCCTGACAGGATGCTCTCAATGGTGCATCTGTAGAAGTTTGTGAGGCCAAGCCCAATTTCTTCAGCTTCCTGAGTTTGAAGAGGCTCTGTTGCACTTTCTCCACCACACTGTCTGTGTGAAGGGACCATTTCAGGTCATCAGTGATGTGCACACCAAGGAATTTGAAGCTTTTGACCCTCTTCACTGTGGTCCCGTCGATGTGGATGGGGACATGTTCTCTCTGCTGTCTCCTGTAGTCCACGATCAGCTCATTCGTTTTGTTGATCTTAAGGGAGAGGTTATTTTCCTGGCACCACTCCGCCAGGGCCCTCACCTCCTCCATGTAGGCTGTCTCATCCTTGTTGGTAATCAGGCTTACCACTGTTGTGTCGTCTGCAAACTTGATTGAGTTGGAGACGTGCGTGGCCACGCAGTCATGGCTGAACAGGAAGTACAGGAGGGGGCTGAGCACACACCCCTGTGTGGCCCCCGTGTTGAGGATCAGTGTGCCGGAGGTGTCGTTGCCTACCTTCACCACTTGGGGTTGGCCCGTCAGGAAGTCCAGGATCCAGTTGCTCAGGGAGGGGTTCAGACCCATTGCCCTGAGCTTAGTGATGAGCTTGGAGGGTACTATGGTGTTAAAGGCTGAGCTGTAGTCGATGAACAGCATTCTTACGTAGGTATTTATCTTGTGCAGGGTAGGATAGGGCAGTGTACATTGCGACGGCGATTGCGATTGAGTGGATCTGTTGGGGTGGTATGTGAATTGAAGTGGGTCTAGAGTGTCGGGTAAGGTGGAAGTAATAGTCCGTAGCTTGCCTCTCAGAGCACTTCATGATGAAAGAAGTTAGTGCTACGGGTCAATAGTCATTTAGTTCAGTTACCTTGACTTTCTTGGGCACAGGAATAATGGCGGACATCTTGAAGCAAATTGGGACAACAGACTGGGATATGGAGAGATTGAATATGTCCGTAAACACTCCAGCCAGCTTGTCTGCACATGCTCTGAGGATGTGGCTTGTGATGTCACGTTGGTATGGAACTAAGTGGTCAAAGATGCCAGATGCATCTTCTTTGGGATGTCCAAGTTGAAACCACATTCCTGAAAGGTCACACACCTCTCCTATCCTTTCACTCCCCTCTTTATCTTGTTCTCTCTCTCTCTCTTTCTCTCTCTCTGTATGATGTTCTGTAGGTGCTGTTGTTACCACAAGGCATTAAAGTGATAATACAGTTGGAAGATCTTCCTTGATGTGATAAACCTATATTCCATTTCTTGACTGTTCATATGGTCTTCATATCAGAGGCGGAAGTACAACCATACTCCTTTGAAGCACTTGTTACTTGTTACATGACTAGCAGCCTGGGCCTGAGCAGCCTGGGCCTGAGCAGTCTGGGCCTGAGCAGTCTGGGCCTGAGCAGCCTGGGCCTGAGCAGTCTGGGCCTGAGCAGTCTGGGCCTGAGCAGTCTGGGCCTGAGCAGCCTGGGCCTGAGCAGTCTGGGCCTGAGCAGCCTGGGCCTGAGCAGTCTGGGCCTAAGCAGCCTGGGCCTGAGCAGTATGTACCTCGTGCCTGGCTGCTTTGTAGGCTCAACTTCTGAAGGGCTCAGAGTTTTGCAGGGCCCTTGTCCTGATTTAAAACTATCAGTGTATCTGTATGGGCTGGATGGAAGGAACTACCTCCAAGGCCTGTAGTAAAGGAGATAGCACCAGCAGGAACAGCAGCCATATTGAGATTTCATTAGGGGGCCGGGTGGGTGGTAGAAGGGGAGGGGGGGGGGGTCAAGGGTCAGAGAGGGGAGGGGAGGGGAGGATCAGAGGAGAGATGTCATTGGACCTTAATCAGATCAAAGAGACGTGGGGCTGTTTAAACCCAGGGCTGCTGGGTTATTAAATCCTGGGGATTAAGTTAGTGGTGACGAGAAGAAAGAGAGGAGGAGAGGAGGAGAGAAAAGAGAACACACTCCATTCACACACCATCAATAAAGGAACTACAGTCTGAGAACAGCTTGAGAGATGAAATGAAGATAAAAGAGACTTCCTCATCATTTCCTCAGGGAAATGTTCATTGAATTGTTTCAACAAGGTTTACAAAGGTCTAATGTACTGGTAACTATGATTGTATAAGGATGAAGTATGTCTGAAATATGGAATCAAACTGCTTTACAAGGCTTCAAAAGGTCTTTGGATGTATTATTCCACGATCATATTTACATGTCTTTAGACCGGAGGCTATAGAACAGGGTCAACAAGGGCACTAATTACTCCCTGTGCACAAGGAGCTGGTTTCTAGGATAAAAATACACGGTAACTTAAAAGCTGGAAATGTAGAAGGAGATGATAGTAACAGCTGGAGGGCATGTATGAAGGGGATGATGATGAAGGTGGTGAAGGCATGTATGAAGACGATGGGAGGGAGGAGGGAAGTAACACATGACTTCCATGTGGTGCCTATTCAGTCTCTGCTTTACTGTCTTTGGTTCTCTCCTTTACTATACTGACTTTGATTATCTCTGATTTACTATACTGTCTTTGATTATCTCTGATTTACTGTCTTAGTGGAAACCTCTGTCATTAATCTTCTAGGATATCAGATCTTCTACCATCACTTCTCACATATCCGTCTGAAACTGTCTCTGGTCTGTGATGCTACTGAACTCAACTGGCGTTTTCAACTTTCTCTGGGAAATCTTCAAATTGGGACATAAGCATTTGGTAGGATTACATGTGGCATTGGAAAATTCCATGACTCTCTGAAATTGCGGACCTCAGTACATATAAGCATCTTTCTGCCTGATGGGAAGTAATATTATGGGTTTTTTAAACTGCTGATGCTGTCTTTTCAGAGAAACTAGGGTTAAGGAAATCAAACCACATTAAAAGGACACCAACAGCACTGCAGAAAATACATGACCATTAATACATTATCATTACGGGAACCACATGGTCATAATGGTAGCCCCCAGTTCTGTTTATAAGATGTGACCGTTTATGTGTTAATGATTAAAAGTTATTTTCTGTTCAAATCTCAATGAAAATTTCATGTGAGCATAAAACCTGCAAACCACTCAGAATTGGAGGAGTCTTGTATTTGTCTTGTACTTGTACTGTATTAGTCTTGTACTGCAGGAGACTAGTCACATCTCTGATTCAACGTGCTCTTTTGGGGGAATAAAGGTGCAGTGTATGTTGAGACTACAGAGTAAACGGAACACGAGTTCCAACACGAGGAAGAGGAAAAGAGAGGAAAAGGGGGTGAAAAGTCAAGGTTGGCAGAGAAAACCATTGTTATTACCCATGTTCCCAGGTCTGTGCGTGCCTGTGTGAATCTGTAGTAGTAGTGTAGTAGTCTTCCAGGACTTATTCAGCACCAGCTACACTTTCCTGCTGATAGCCAGCCTGTCTCAGTCGGAGTCCCACATGGACTAGACTACAGACCAAACTAACACTGTCTGTGTTGTCCCAAATGGTACCCAATACTGGGAGGGAGTCTATCTGTGATGAATGGTAGCTATGGTACTGTATACATACATAGGATCTCAGATGCTATCTGGCTATACAAAGCCCACTAGTCCATGGACTGAAGCCAGGAGAGAGCTATATAAGGACACATCGGTGAATGCATGATACCCATGTGTTGCCTACAGTATATAGTATAAGTTTGAAAGATGCTATACAATCCCTATCCCTTAATCTTGTTCGACCACATACATCCAAGCTATAGCCGTTCTACAAGCCCAGGCAGTGTTTTACTAAACTCCTTTATTCAGGCTAATGATGGATTAGAATGGCTTTTTACGGAAACCCAGAGCTCCCTGGTTTGTGGAAGTGTTAATGATGGAAAAAGTGAAACGACCACAAAGAAACCACATATTGTGAGTCTGACCAACCGGAGGAGAAAGAAGGGGAGGGGAGAGGATTAATGTCAGAATCATGGGATCTGTAGAACTCTGGAACAGAACACTGGCCAGTTAGAATTTAAGATTATTTGATGGGTTAAAGATTCTGCTGTCACATGATAGGGTCTTTAAAGTGAGAGAGAGAGAGAGAGAGAGAGAGAGAGAGAGAGAGAGAGAGGAGAGAGAGAGAGAGAGAGAGAGAGAGAGAGAGAGAGAGAGAGAGAGAGAGAGAGAGAAGAGAGAGAAGAGAGAGAGAGAGAAGAGAGAGAGAGAGAGAGAGAGAGAGAGAGAGAGAGAGAGACATGTGTTGTGCCAATAAAGCCATTTGAATTTAATTGAGAGAGAGAGAGAGAGTGGGGAAGAAAGAGAGAGGGAGAGAGGGGGGGGTGGCTGGGACTGTTTTGGAGGGAAACGATAAGGAGATCCGTTTGGTCGTCAAGGGGATTATATTTCATCTGAAGGAGGTGGGGAGCAGAGAACAGCATAGTATGTACTACGATTTTTTTTTTTTTTACCATGATGCAGGATTGCTTGTTGCGCCTACTGCACAGCTCAGCTTTAATTAATTATACATAAAGCTGACTACATTGAGGAGGTGCCATGACAGTCCATCAGCCTTACACCACACAGGCCATTTCTACTATGTTAAGACCGGAGTGGGATGGGAGGATCCGGAGGACACACACAGAAAGACAGAGACACACACAGATACACAAACACACACCCACTCTCTCTCCTCACTATCAGAGAGGAGAGCACACAGCCAGTACCACTGTTCCTTCATGACATTCAACCAAAACACTGACGTCTAAGTTGTCTTTTACTTCCAAAAGTTGCCCATCCAAGCATCTCTCCCTTGTCAGTGCTCTGCTGCCTGACACTATAGCTGACTGTAGCTGACACATAGCTTAAGAGCACGGTCTCACTGGGGTTGTGTTCTCGCAACCTCAGCATTCTATAGGAACAGTTCAAGTGCACTGAATGATGACTCAGACACATCAATGCTGAAGATGCTGGGCTAATAGGTAGGTTATACAGTGCCTTCGGAAAGTATTCAGACCCCTTGACTTTTTCCACATTTTGTTACGGTACAGCCTTATTCTAAAATTGAGTAAATCGTTTTTTCCCCTTCATCAATCTACACACAATACCCCATAATGACAAAGCATAAACAGATTTTTAGAATTATTTACAAATGTATTAAAAAATAATAAACAGAAATACCTTATTTACATAAGTATTCAGGCCCTTTGTTATGAGACTCGAAATTGAGCTCAGGTGCATCCTGTTCCCATTGATCATCCTTGAGATGTTTCTACAACTTGATTGGAGTCCACCTGTGGTAAATTCAATTGATTGGACATGGTTTGGAAAGGCACACACCTGTCTACATAAGGTCCCACAGTTGACAGTGCATGTCAGGACAAAAACTAAGCCATGAGGTCGAATGAGTTGTCCGTAGAGCTCCGAGACAGGATTGTGTCGAGGCACAGATCTGGGAAGGGTACCAAAAAAATGTCTGCAGCATTGAAGTTCCCCAAGAACACAGTGGTTTGGAACCACCAAGACTATTCCTAGAGCTGGCTGCTCGGCCAAACTGAGCAATCGGGGGAGAAGGGCCTTGGTCAGGGAGGTGACCAAAAACCCGATGGTCACTCTGACAGAGCTCTAGAGTTCCTCTGCGGAGATGGGAGAACCTTCCAGAAGGACAACCATCTCTGCAGCACCAATCAGGCCTTTATGGTAGAGTGTCCAGATGGAAGCCACTCCTCAGTAAAAGGCACATGACAGCCCGCTTGGAGTCTTCCAAAAGGCACCTAAAGACTCTTAGACCATGAAAAACAAGATTCTCTGGTCTGATGAAACCAATATTGAACTCTTTGGCCTGAATGCCAAGCCTCACGTCTGGAGGAAACCTGACACCATCCCTACAGTGAAGCATGGTGGTGGCAGCATCATGCTGTGGAGATGTTTTTCAGCAGCAGGGACTGGGAGACTAGTCAGGATTGAGGGAAAGATGAAAGGAGCAAAGTACAAAGAGATCCTTGATGAAAACCTGCTCCAGAGCACTCAGGAAATCAGACTGGGGTGAAGGTTTACCTTCCAACAGGACAACGACCCTAACCACACAGCCAAGACAACGCAGCAGTGGCTTCGGGACAAGTCTCTGAATGTCCTTGAGTGGCCCAGCCAGAGCCCGGACTGGGGAGGGAGGGAGGGAGGTGGGGAGGGAGGGAGGGAGGGAGGGGGAGGGAGGGAGGGGGGGGGGTAGGGAAGGAGGTAGGGAAGGAGGTAGGGAAGGAGGTAGGGAGGTAGGGAGGTAGGGAGGGAGGGAGGGAGGGAGGGAGGGAGGGAGGGAGGGAGGGAGGGAGGGAGGGAGGGAGGGACATATTACAACAATAAATCCAAAGCCACAGAGAAACATTCCCTGTCCCTTTCCATCATAGTGAAAAACATTTGACTTTATTTCAGTATAACGTTGCCAACTCACAACAGACAATATAGTTCCCAGGGACAACACAGTTCTTTCCTGTCCGTTTCCTTGATCGCTGAACGCACACCATTGTTTGTATTGGAGATCAAATCTGGCTGTTTTGTGTGGCCGTGCTATTCTCTTCCTGCTGTGTGGCCTTTGTGTTGGAGGTCACAGGTCAGCGCTGTTGTAAAACACATTTCACCAACCAAACGTCTCACGGCTTTAGGTAGCGTCCCAAATGGTACCCTATTACCTGTAGTGCACAACCGTCAAAAGTAGTGCACAATGTAGAGAATAGGGTGCCATTAGAGATGCAGCCTTTAAGACCTTTTGGCTGACTAGCGACAGACTTGGCCTGGCTGTACATTAGATGCTCTTTATTTTGTGCTATAATGGGGGAGTTTGATTTAGGCAGGAGACTGAGTTAATGAGACATTCCGGAAGATCTGTGATGCCAGAATTAATCTGGGTTTCTGTGTATGACACCAAATGGTACGCATACAGCCTCAGTGTAGAGCTCAAGCTCCGCCTGCGTCACCAACGGCACCTTATTCCCTATATAGTGCACTACTGGTGCGTTAGATAGGAAATAGGTCCTGGTCAAAAGTAGTGCACTATGTAGGTAATAGGGTGCCATTTGGGATACAATCCAACCTGAAGACTGGATCTGGTGAGCACTCTGGAAACTGCAGAATGAAATAGCAGCACTTTGGACAAACAACAAACATTCGTTTTGTCATCTGTTAATCTTTTAACTTTTTCCAATTATTACTGTGATCAGTCAGCACTCATCTTCCCTTAGATCACTGTCACCCCAGAGACAGGGAGAGGATGGCGTGTGTGTGTGTGTGTGTGTGTGTGTGTGTGTGTGTGTGTGTGTGTGTGTGTGTGTGTGTGTGTGTGTGTGTGTGTGTGTGTGTGTGTGTGTGTGTGTGTGTGTGTGTGTGTGTGTGTGTGTGTGTGTGTGTGTGTGTGTGTGGACTCTCCCAGCCAGACAGACCTCAGGCGATGCCTGTCTGTTTATTAGGTGCTGTTGATACATGGTGGTGATGTCACACGTCGGCTGTGAAAACAGGTTGCTCTGCTGGTCCACATACTTTAATGAGAATATTAGACTGGAGGAGAGGAGAGGAGAGGAGAGGAGAGGAGAGGAGAGGAGAGGAGAGGAGAGGAGAGGAGGGGAGAGGAGAGGAGAGGGGCCCATGCAGCTTCAAGGTTGGACATGTTACCAAACTGTCTTATACTCTATAACACTGTACATACTGTAAAAAAGTTGGAACAACTTTGTTGGAACAAACACATTGAATGGAATGATAACTAGCAGCAGGCAGCCATGTCCAATTCACGGTTGGCTCAGTCTCAAACATAACAAGAGGAAGGTCAGAAGGTAAGGAAACCAACACCACTCAATGATTAAAACTGTGGATAGTTAGCTATACCACAAATTCAACGTGCACAGTGTTTCTTCTTTTGTCTCAGTTGACTACCGCAGAGCAAAAAATAGTATAGTTTACTCTGTCACAGGATTGATATAATATTTCTTCTAAATGTGACAGTCTACACTCAACCCCAATAAAATGACAAAATAAAGACACATCAGCCCAACGTATAACCGTAGCATCAGCCATATGCCTTTCATAAAGTCTTGGGTGGGATCCATGAGCAGACTGACCCAGAAGTAAGTTCACCTAAGGTTTATCACGGGAAATATACAGTAAGAAATCTTTCTGTTGGAAGTAATTCATGTAGATAGAAAGTATTTGTCACAAATGGCACCCTATTCAATATATAATGCACTACTTTTGACCAGAGCCCTATGGGCCCTAGTCAAAAGTAGTGCACTAAAAAGGGGAGTAGGGTGCCATTTGGGATGCACTTAAAATACGTTCAAGTGGATATACGGCCTTGGTTGCCAATAAGACACACAGTTGACTCATTTATCAGAGCATATCGAGCACCAGTGAATTCGCTACAGTAGACAACCACCATGAAGTCATACTCAGCAAACACACACATATCAGGTTTACATTCCACAGCAATAATTGAGGGGGTAGTGTCCAGAAGAGGTCAGCAAGCAAGGAGAGCTGCTAAGTTTTGAAAAGCTACACAATGATCTAGTAGTAAATAGGTCACGTCCTAAATGGCACCCTATTCCCTTTATAGTGCGCTACTTTCGACCATGCCCGATAAGGCTCCTATTTGGGACGTATCCCACTACTGACCAGGAAGCAGAGAGGTAGACTTTCCCATTTACAAACAGCCAATAGAGGGAGAGCAGAATTGGAACTCCTCCTCCATACTCTAATCAAAAAGGAAATGAAACTACATTCCTGTAATGACGGCAACTCTCTGTAAGGTCTGAGAGAGAGAGAGAGAGAGAGAGAGAGAGAGAGAGAGAGAGAGAGAGAGAGAGAGAGAGAGAGAGAGAGAGAGAGAGAGAGAGAGAGAGAGAGAGAGAGAGAGAGAGAGAGAGAGAGAGAGAGAGAGAGAGTGAGAGAGAGAGAGAGAGAGAGAGAGAGAGAGAGAGAGAGAGAGAGAGAGAGAGAGAGAGAGAGAGAGAGAGAGAGAGAGAGAGAGAGAGAGATGGGGAAAATAAGAAACAATTGTTCCAGGATGTTTTTGGTCTCCCAGCCCATTTTTATCCACCTCTCACATTTCATCTTTTACTATTACTGAGGAACTGCTATGGTTGCTTTTGTACCTCACAGGTACGCACATGCACACACACATGTTTACAGCCTGCTGTCCCTGAAGGAGGCAGTAGTCATGTGTATGGGGAGTCTGCCCCACCGCTCAGGGTTGAGTCCCAAATGGCATCATATACCCTACATAGCGCAGTACTTTTGAACAGAGCCTGATGGGTCCTGGTCAAAAGTAGTGCACTATAAAGGCAATAGGGTGCCATTTGTAATGCCGTCCAGATCAGAGCAGCAGTATGGAAGGAGATCATTTGTCTTAGCTGCTGTTGTTAGAGTGAGGGGCCCAGGCAGGCAGCTCTACAACAGGGGCCTCTGTCTGGATCCACGCTGCTGGTCAAAAGTGAAAAACAACCCTGGATTTGGCAAGATACATAGAAAAACATGTTGTTTAAATCTCGGATTGGGACGTTTCTATTGTCATACAAACTGGGTGCATCCCAAATGGCACGGTATTCGCTATATAGTGCACTACTTTTGACCATAGCGCTGGTCAGAAATGGTGCACTATGTAGGGAATAGGGTGCCATTTGGGATTTAGACACTATTAGAATGTTTGTTTTAAGGTTTTTCACCTTAAATGTCAAAGTCTAAAAAACACCAAAATCTAAAATATGGGAAATAGCATTGACTTACACTCAAACATTCTACTGTGATGTGATCAATTCCTAACAACCCAGTGTGTGTTATACCAGAATACAATAACTCTGCTTATCTATCTTTCTGTCTTATTTCTCCTTAACTCTCTCTCATTCTTTCTTACTTCTCCTTAACTCTCTCTCATTCTGTCTTATTTCTCCTTAACTCTCTCATTCTGTCTTATTTCTCCTTAACTCTCTCTCATTCTGTCTTACTTCTCCTTAACTCTCTCTCATTCTGTCTTATTTCTCCTTAACTCTCTCTCATTCTGTCTTACTTCTCCTTAACTCTCTCTCATTCTGTCTTATTTCTCCTTAACTCTCTCTCGTTCTGTCTTATTTCTCCTTAACTCTCTCTCATTCTGTCTTACTTCTCCTTAACTCTCATTCTGTCTTACTTCTCTTTAACTCTCTCTCATTCTGTCTTACTTCTCCTTAACTCTCTCTCTTTCTGTCTTATTTCTCCTTAACTCTTTATGTCTTATTTCTCCTTAACTCTCTCTCTCTTTGTGTCTTATTTCTCCTTAACTCTCTCTCATTCTGTCTTACTTCTCCTTAACTCTCTCTCATTCTGTCTTATTTCTCCTTAACTCTCTCTATTTGTGTCTTATTTCTCCTTAACTCTCTCTCATTCTGTCTTATTTCTCCTTAACTCTCTCTTATTCTGTCTTATTTCTCCTTAACTCTCTCTCTTTGTGTCTTATTTCTCCTTAACTCTCTCTTATTCTGTCTTATTTCTCCTTAACTCTCTCTCTTTGTGTCTTATTTCTCCTTAACTCTCTCTCTTTGTGTCTTATTTCTCCTTAACTCTCTCTCTTTGTGTCTTATTTCTCCTTAACTCTCTCTCTTTCGGTCTTATTTCTCCTTAACTCTCTCTCTCTCTTTGTGTCTTATTTCTCCTTAACTCTCTCTCATTCTGTCTTATTTCTCCTTAACTCTCTCTCTTTGTGTCTTATTTCTCCTTAACTCTCTCTCTTTGTGTCTTATTTCTCCTTAACTCTCTCTCATTCTGTCTTATTTCTCCTTAACTCTCTCTCTCTTTGTGTCTTATTTCTCCTTAACTCTCTCTCTTTCTGTCTTATTTCTCCTTAACTCTCTCTCTTTGTGTCTTATTTCTCCTTAACGCTCTCTCTTTGTGTCTTATTTCTCCTTAACTCTCTCTCTTTGTGTCTTATTTCTCCTTAACTCTTTATGTCTTATTTCTCCTTAACTCTCTTTCCTTCTGTCTTATTTTTCCTCAACTTTCCCACTCTGGCATTCTCCCCTGACCGTGTTCCAGAGGAGCAGTTGGGCGATGAGAAATGTGTAACACAAGATACATATTTAAACCAACATCAGAACTGAACAGAATTTATGCTGCTCTCTAGCAAAGCCTTTTTTTAAATAAATCATGCATGTAACCGTGTACGTGTATGGATGAGAGAAAGAGAGGGGGGATTGAGAGATAGAAGAAAATACAGAGAGAAAGAGAGAGAGAACGAGAGCAAGAACATGAGAAGCATTGCATTGCCTTACATACAGAAAAGCATTGTCAAGTTGGCAGTTGTTTGAACACCCAATCTCCTGCTTCAGATTGACAGTTGAAGGACTAAGGGGCTACGCAGGAGGCAGAACCAATGGGACCAGATTATTCTGCCTTCCTCTGTCCTAAACGTTGCTAGCTGGAATTTATTACCTGGATTTACCTCAAATCAAAGACTTATCTTCTTATACAGCAGGATAGACCCAGGTTGCGTCCCAAAATGGCATTCCAACGGGCCCTGGTCAAAAGTAGTGCACTACATAGGCAATACAGAGCAATTTTAGACATAGCCTCAGATTCTGCCACCCAGCTACCATGTTAGAATAACAGCACTACAAACCTCTGTTCCCAGGGCTACCTAGAGCATCACTAGTATTCAAATGAGTTGGCCCAAAACAATACAATAGCCTGGATATATGGAAGCTGTTATGGATCCATATTATAGTGGGATTATTCAGTTTAAGAGAAATTACATGGTAATTTAAGGTCATTATTACACATAGCAATGTTTTACTGAGTGAGGGTGAATGAATGAACAAATTGTTTGTTTGTCTGATAATTGAAGTGGTTTATTAATTCAGCTATTTACACTACTTCAGGAAAATCTGGATGTCCAGGCTAACCCTATTTCTCAATATACAAAATATTTTTACACGCACACCCCACCACACACACATGTAGATCTAGTTCTATGGTCCATAGGGACTCCTCTCCCCCCTACTGACTGCTACACCCCACCACACACACACATGTAGATCTAGTTCCATGGTCCATAGGGACTCCTCTCCCCCTTACTGACTGCTACACCCCACCACACACACACATGTAGATCTAGATCCATGGTCCATAGGGACTCCTCTCCCCCCTACTGACTGCTACACCCCACCACACACACACATGTAGATCTAGTTCCATGGTCCATAGGGACTCCTCTCCCCCCTACTGACTGCTACACCCCACCACACACACACATGTAGATCTAGATCCATGGTCCATAGGGACTCCTCTCCCCCCTACTGACTGCTACACCCCACCACACACACACATGTAGATCTAGATCCATGGTCCATAGGGACTCCTCTCCCCCCTACTGACTGCTACAGCCCACCACACACACACACATGTAGATCTAGATCCATGGTCCATAGGGACTCCTCTCCCCCCTACTGACTGCTACACCCCACCACACACACACACATGTAGATCTAGATCCATGGTCCATAGGGACTCCTCTCCCCCCTACTGACTGCTACACCCCACCACACACACACATGTAGATCTAGTTCCATGGTCCATAGGGACTCCTCTCCCCCTTACTGACTGCTACACCCCACCACACACACACATGTAGATCTAGATCCATGGTCCATAGGGACTCCTCTCCCCCCTACTGACTGCTACACCCCACCACACACACACATGTAGATCTAGATCCATGGTCCATAGGGACTCCTCTCCCCCCTACTGACTGCTACAGCCCACCACACACACACACATGTAGATCTAGATCCATGGTCCATAGGGACTCCTCTCCCCCCTACTGACTGCTACACCCCACCACACACACACATGTAGATCTAGTTCCATGGTCCATAGGGACTCCTCTTCCTCCCTACTGACTGCTACAGCCCACCACACACACACATGTAGATCTAGATCCATGGTCCATAGGGACTCCTCTCCCCCCTACTGACTGCTACAGCCCACCACACACACACATGTAGATCTAGATCCATGGTCCATAGGGACTCCTCTCCCCCCTACTGACTGCTACAGCCCACCTGCCAGTCTCTTTCCTCAGCCTATTGGTTTAATCACCTCTAACACCTCCTGACAGAGGTCAAACATTCCCCCAGGGTCACCCAGCCATTCAGCCACAGCACTGAGGATGAAGATGTGCTGGACACAATGGAAGTCTTTGTATCGTTAACTTGTAGACAGACTGTTACTGTGTGCTAAATACACACTCCAACAGGCTGACTATTATATTAAAGGTTTACATTTACAGCCACGGTAATGGAAGAAAGAGAGAAACCAACCAGCCTGCGCATGTCCTCTATGCCATTGTTACTGTTATTTTTCAATGTATGGTTATTTTGACCCTTGATTATTGTTGTTACCATTGACAATATTGATTATTATTATCTTCATTATGTTAATATCGTAAATGTTTCCCTTAATCTCAAAGGAAACTTTGGCAATATGTACATTGTTATGTCATGCCAATAAAGTCAATTGAATTGAGAAACTCACATCAACAAGCCAGTTAAAAGCCTGTTAACCATGGTTACTGCTCCAACTACTGCTGTTCTGACAGGCTCTATGACGTCTAGAACTCTGCTATAATCTGCAGGTGTGAGAGCCTCTGGATGGCAAACTGGAAACGGTGGACAGCTGCTGGAAGCTGTTTAGCTAGTTTAGCCAGCGTAACAACCAGGGAAAGACTATGTAACCCATGGGGCTCTGGTCAAAAGTAGTGGACTATGCAGGGAATAGGGTGTCATTTGGGACACGGTATTGTCTTGGTTGCTGCTGCTGCAAACGGTCTGCTAGTCTAAACATACTGTATAGTAGTACTCCACTGCCACAAATCCCTTTTGTATTCAGCCACATAATTCAATGACTACTTCCCTATTTTATGAATTAGATGGTCAGAAAGTGTTGTGAGAATGGAGCATGACTACAATTACTAAAACACTCCAGCAGTCCCACTGCCAATACTACTACTAACATAGTGGCTCCAGCCAACAGTATTAGCAACGGTTGGCGTGGTTAGTTGAAATCCCGTTAGGAGACACTTTGGCTGTGTCTCAAATGGGACCCTATTCTCTATATAGTGCACAACTTTTGACAAGGGTTCATAGGGCTCTAGTCAAGTGTAGTGCACTGCAAAGGAAACAGGCGGCCATTTGGGATACAGTCTTTGTCGCAGCGAGGACAATGCCTTCCCTCTCCTCCTCCCTCTCGAGCGGGTCATTTTCATTAATTAGCCAATGTGGCGCTCAAAAGCTAATCCAATAGCTTGGCAAAGCTTTCTCACGGTGCAAGGCAGGCTGTTTAGGGTTAGGTGGGCCTGGGGTCTCCGACACAGACACAACAATGAGATCTGGAAGGCAGGGCCAGAATATGAGACTGGGGGCTGAAGAGACGGAGAGAAGGGGGAGGGATAGGAGAATGGAAGGGGACTGGAGGGAGGGGGGAGGGATAGGAGAATGGAAGGGGACTGGAGGGAGGGGGGAGGGACAGGAGAATGGAAGGGGACTAAAGGGAAGGGGGAGGGATAGAAGAATGGTAGGAGACTAGAGGGAAGGGGGGGATAGGAGAATGGAAAGGGACTGGAGGGAGGGGGGAGGGATAGGAGAATGGAAAGGGACTGAAGGGAAAGGGGAGGGATAGAAGAATGGTAGGAGACTAGAGGGAAGGGGGGGATAGGAGAATGGAAGGGGACTGGAGGGAAAGGGGAGGGATAGAAGAATGGTAGGAGACTAGAGGGAAGGGGGGGATAGGAGAATGGAAGGGGACTGGAGGGAAAGGGGAGGGATAGGAGAATGGAAGGGGACTGGAGGGAGGGGGAGGGATATGAGAATGGAAGGGGACTAGAGGGAAAGGGGAGGGATAGAAGAATGGTAGGAGACTAGAGGGAAAGGGGAGGGATAGGAGAATGGAAGGGGACTGGAGGGAAAGGGGAGGGATAGGAGAATGGAAGGGGACTGGAGGGGAAGGGGAGGGATAGGAGAATGGAAGGGGACTGGAGGGAAAGGGGAGGGATAGGAGAATGGAAGGGGACTGGAGGGAAAGGGGAGGGATAGGAGAATGGAAGGGGACTGGAGGGAAAGGGGAGGGATAGGAGAATGGAAGGGGACTGGAGGGAAAGGGGAGGGATAGGAGAATGGAAGGGGACTGGAGGGAAAGGGGAGGGATAGGAGAATGGAAGGGGACTGGAGGGAAAGGGGAGGGATAGGAGAATGGAAGGGGACTGTAGGGAAAGGGGAGGGATAGGAGAATGGAAGGGGACTGGAGGGAGGGGGAGGGATAGGAGAATGGAAGGGGACTGGAGGGAAAGGGGAGGGATAGGAGAATGGAAGGGGACTGGAGGGAAAGGGGAGGGATAGGAGAATGGAAGGGGACTGGAGGGAAAGGGGAGGGATAGGAGAATGGAAGGGGACTGGAGGGAAAGGGGAGGGATAGGAGAATGGAAGGGGACTGGAGGGAAAGGGGAGGGATAGGAGAATGGAAGGGGACTGGAGGGAAAGGGGAGGGATAGGAGAATGGAAGGGGACTGGAGGGA
This sequence comes from Salvelinus fontinalis, assembly GCF_029448725.1. Lineage (NCBI taxonomy): Eukaryota > Metazoa > Chordata > Actinopteri > Salmoniformes > Salmonidae > Salvelinus > Salvelinus fontinalis. The sequence continues at coordinate 33,817,323 of NC_074697.1, read as the reverse complement.
AAGGGGAGGGATAGGAGAATGGAAGGGGACTGGAGGGAAAGGGGAGGGATAGGAGAATGGAAGGGGACTGGAGGGAAAGGGGAGGGATAGGAGAATGGAAGGGGACTGGAGGGAAAGGGGAGGGATAGGAGAATGGAAGGGGACTGGAGGGGGGGGTAGATGGAAGAAACAACAAACTACCCAAACGGAAAAGCACACTTCCCAAATCTTACCACTTACTGAAATCTACCAGTTCCCTGTGAAGATCGTTGGACCATGAGCGTAGAACGATCTGAAGCTAGAATGGCTGAGATGACTGGTAGAAAGCTTATCAGAGTAGGAGTGGAACAGTTTAGCCTTTTAAGTAATGATGAATATGATTACATGGACACGTGGACCTGATCCTAGATCGCACTCCTACTCTGAGACGCTTTTTGAATAAATACCTGAAGAGTTAGACAAAGTCACATGGCCTTAAAATAATTTCACACTTTCTAACCTCTTCTTTCATCTCTGGATGATGACTGCAGATGATACCATATGAGTCATTGAATTCACAGAATGCTTGTATAGTAGTGCTGGAAAGAACATCTTTCAAAGAGCCTATCGCTTTATTCTGACACAGTCTCCTGCACAGTCAGGCTTCCTGACCTCAATCTATCCCCTCTTTTCTCCCTTAACTTCCATCTATCCCCTCTTTTCTCCCTTAACCTCCATCTCCCCTCTCTTTCTCTGGCGAAGTCCTCTGTTCCTCCAGGGTCCCTTGATTCATTCTCCATCCTGTCTTCCTCTTCTCTTTATCTCAGCGCTCCCTGTCTCTCCATCTCCACCTGTGTCTACCTTTCTTCTCTCCATCTCCACCTCTCTCCGCTTCTCCTTCTCTCTTCTCAGCATCTTAGCTCCGTCCAAAGCCTTACAGAGAAATAGAACAAGTGCCAGAGCCCCGAGACTGACACATCCCCTCAACTTCAGCCCCCACCCTCTCTGACCTCCACCCCCCGAAAATCGGTTTGGCCCCTAAGACCCTCGCAAACTTTTATAGATGCACCATTGAGAGCATCCTGTCAGGCTGTATCACCGCCTGGTACGGCAACTGCAACCGCAGGGCTCTCCAGAAGGTGGTGCAGTCTTCCAAACGCATCACCGGGGGCAAACTACTTGCTCTCCAGGACACCTGCAGCACCGGATGTCACAGGAAGGCCAAGAAGATCATCAAGGAGCCACGGCTTGTTCACCCCGCTACCATCCAGAAGGCGAGGTCAGTACAGGTCCATCAAAGCTGAGGCCGGAAACTGAAAAACTGCATCTATCTCAAAGCCATCAGACTGTTAAATAGTCCCCACAAGCCGGCCCCCTCCAAGCAATCTGCCCTGAACATTAGTCAGTGTCACTATCCGGCCCCCTCCAAGCACCCTGCCCTGAACATTAGTCACTGTCACTATCCGGCCCCCTCCAAGCACCCTGCCCTGAGCATTAGTCACTGTCACTATCCGGCCCCCTCCAAGCACCCTGCCCTGAGCATTAGTCACTGTCACTATCCGGTGAACACCCGATTACTCAACCCTTCACCTTGTACATAGTCACGGAACACTGGTAACTTCAATAATGTTTTCATACAGTTTGACCCAATTCATAAGTAGATACTGTATTCTAGTCATGGCCCATCCTATTTAATTATTGCTGTACATATATATATTCTATCCTGCATATTCTTCAGATATACTACATATTCTATCCATAATGCTGTTCATAATATCTATTCATCCCATCATATACATATATATTTAGAATTCGGACTCTGACATGTCTTGTCCTAATATTTCTATATTTCTTATTTTCCATTCTTTTACTTTTTATGTTTTGCGTATTGTTGTGTATTGTTAGATATTATTGTTGGAGCTAGGAACACAAGCATTTCTCTACACCTGCAATAACATCTGCTAAATATGTGTATGTGACCAATAACATTTGATTTGATTTGCCCAAACTCTTTCCAGCCTCTTCCTCTCCAGCTCCAAGCTCCACCATGCTGAACCATGGTGACTAATGGCCTAAACAGACCAGGTCTGTAAAAGAGATGGAGGGAAGGTGAGTGAGAGAGAGAAGGAGAGAGAGAGAGGGGGAAAGAGAGAATGGGGTGAGCGAGAGTGAGAGTAATAAAAGATGAGAGGGAGAGCAAGAGGGGCGGTGAGCGAGAGAGAGAGTGAGAGAGAGAGAAGGGGGGCAGAGAGAGAGAGAGGGGGGCAGAGAGAGAGAGAGGGGGGCAGAGAGAGAGAGAGAGAGAGAGAGAGAGAGTGAGAGAGAGAGAGAGAGAGAGAGAGAGAGAGAGAGAGAGAGAGAGAGAGAGAGAGAGAGAAATAGAGAGGGAAAGCAGGAGAGGAAAAGAGGGAACTAAGGGGCAAAACTGCCATCTTAGCCTTTCTACTCTAAAATTGCTTTTTAACCAATTCAGTTCACGTACAGCTTGGTTTGGCCTGGCTTGAATCATTTGTATGTATGTTGATATATAACTTACAAACTCACAAAGGCCAGAATGCTCTACCATGAAATTGAGCTAATTAGGTTTCATTGTGGACAGAAATATATAGAGACAGCACTAGAGAAGTCTAGCCCTACGCGTGTTGACTGGTTAACACTAGAGAATGGACTGTGTTCCACAGGGCTAGTAGAGTCAATGGGCCTTCTGCTGGCCAGCCCCTGACCTCTAACCCCTGACCCCTAACCCAAGGCCCTGTCCACCTTGCCATGTTGATCTAGGACTAGATAACAGGAGCATTTAAAGCTGCTCTGCTACCATATGCTAAACATCGAAACATCATTACATCCTCAACATTATCACATTCTAAACATTACCACATCCTAAACTTCATCATGTCCTAAACATTATCACATTCTCAACATTATCACATCCTAAAAAGGATTATATCCAACACATTATCACATCCTAAACATGATCACATCCTAAACATGATCACATCTTAAACATGATCACATCCTAAACAGGATTACATCCTAAACAGGATTATATCCTACACATGATCACATCTTAAACAGGATTACATCCTAAACATGATCACATCTTAAACAGGATTACATCCTAAACATTATCACATCCTAAACATGATCACATCTTAAACATGATCACATCCTAAACATGATCACATCCTAAACAGGATTACATCCTAAACAGGATTACATCCTAAACAGGATTACATCCTAAACATGATCACATCTTAAACAGGATTACATCCTAAACATGATCACATCTTAAACAGGATTACATCCTAAACATTATCACATCCTAAACATGATTACATCCTAAACATTATCACATCCTAAACATTATCACATCCTAAACAGGATCACATGCTAAACATGATCACATCCTAAACATTATCACATCCTAAACAGGATCACATCCTAAACAGGATCACATGCTAAACATGATCACAACCTAAACATTATCACATCCTAAACAGGATTATATCCTACACATTATCACATCCTAAACAGGATTACATCCTAAACATTATCACATCCTAAACATTATCACATCCTAAACAGGATTACATCCTAAACATGATTACATCCAAAACATTATCACATCCTAAACAGGATTACATCCAAAACATTATCACATCCTAAACAGGATTACATCCTAAACATTATCACATCCTAAACAGGATTATATCCTACACATTATCACATCCTAAACAGGATTACATTCTAAACATTATCACATCCTAAACATGATCACATCTTAAACATTATCACATCCTAAACATGATCACATCCTAAACATTATCACATCCTAAACAGGATTATATCCTACACATTATCACATCCTAAACAGGATTACATTCTAAACATTATCACATCCTAAACATGATCACATCCTAAACATTATCACATCCTAAACATGATCACATCCTAAACATTATCACATCCTAAACAGGATTATATCCTACACATTATCACATCCTAAACAGGATTACATCCTAAACATGATTACATCCAAAACATTATCACATCTTAAACATTATCACATCCTCAACACTGTCAGATTATCACATCCTCAACATGATCAATCCTCAACATGATCACATTATCACATACTCAACATTATCACATCCTAAACTCCAAACTCTCCTGTATGTCTGCCTGTGTCTTCCAGAACATAAAATATGCAGTATGTTTACTCTCTTTCCCACAGCTACTATACCTACTACTGATATTGCTACTGCTACTGTACCATTCAAAGTAGTAGTAGTAGCAGTAGCATTGAAACTCACATGAATAATTATTCATATATTAATATTAAGTCATATCAATAATTAATATCAGCAGTAGGCCTAGTCTGCGTCCCAAATTGAACCCTATTCCCTATTTAGTGCACTACTTTGACCAGAAAGTGGTGCAGTATATAGTGAATAGAGTAGCATTTGGTAGACAGAGGTACTGTTATTTATAGAACTGTTAATTATGGGGCTTTGAGAAGCGGGAGATTTTATGACAGCAGCAATGAAAGATGTATTTGCTTTTCAATCAGGGGAACAACTGGGGGATTATACCCCTCTCCCTATTTAGTCTCCCACCAGCCCATCCCGAGATCCAGACCCAGCTATCCCACTGGTGATCCAGGGTAAAAAGAACTCCCTATTTTTACAACAGTTGGCTGCAGATTAGTCCAGCTGACAGCAGACATGATGGTGTTGATTGAATGCCTGCTAAAGCTGGCACCCGAAGTGTGTTCCCCTCCCCTCGATCCCCCAGCACCCCTCGTAGTGCCGAGTTCACAGATACTCCCACCTGGACCGAGTCTAAAGGTAGTCATGGGTAAAGAGAGAGACAGAAAGAAAGAGGGAGAGAGATAAGAGAGAGAGAGAAAAGAGGGAGGGAAAATGAGAGAGAAAAGGTGGAGAAAGAGAGAGAGAGAGAAAGAGAGAGAGAGAGAAAGAGAGAGAGAGCGAGAGAGAGAGAGAGAGAGAGAAAGACAGAGAGAGCAATAGAGAAAGCAAGAGAGACCACCACCAGACAGCTGCATGCCTAGAGAGCCCAACCGGCCCACCACCCGGCCTCTCAGCAGTCTACAACCCACATCATATCACACCATGCCATTCACACCTTTCTCCCTGCTCCTGCATGGGCCGAATGAAAATATTTTGTAATGTACCATGCAAGGGAGTTATTGGATTTCATAGCATGGTTGTCTAAGTTTTAGGGACGAGGGGTGGGGTGGTAGGAAAGTGGGTGTGCAAGGGGGTGGAGGGGTGGAGCGCTGAGTCTCTTGTTCTTTCATTTCACATACTATGGAATTCACTGGCTTCACATTGAAACAAGTTCTCTCTCTTTTCATTCTAGCCAGCGTTCTTTGATTTTACATTCCCAGGCTTGGCAGGAGATGTGGGACATCCCAGATATGAAAAATGTCACCCAGCTAAAACATTTCCTCGCTCTGCTTCCAAGAAAACATTTGGTTTATTGTTGTCAATGGATTCTTAATGTATTCCAGAATAGTATAGCTGCCTCAGTTGGGCTCTAACCAATTTGAAAGGCACAACAGCTTCAGGACATAGAAGAAAACTCCAATAGAAGGTCATGTGAGAGCCCTGAAACACAACTGAAATCTATTACCACCAATAGTGGTGCAGGAGTCACAGACCTGAAGATAAGACCTGGTACACTGACAGTAGCACACAGCTAACCCTCTAGCTGCACTGGGAACACTGACAGTCAGACGGGTGCATCCTGTAGATACAGGATAACAGTAAGCATGGTACCATGGCATAAGATACTCAGGAACAGTCTGAGAAAAAATAATCAGTATTCATTGAGCACTGATGGTGCTAAAATGTTTGAAAAATTGGAGTGAAACAGGGAAATTAAAGAAAGAGCAGGAGAGAGGGATGGAGATGTGGAGGGAGGGATGGAGATGTGGAGGGAGGGATGAAGATGTGGAGGGAGGGATGGAGATGTGGAGGGAGGGATGGAGATGTGGAGGGAGGGATGAAGATGTGGAGGGAGGGATGAAGATGTGGAGGGAGGGATGGAGATGTGGAGGGAGGGATGGAGATGTGGAGGGAGGGATGAAGATGTGGAGGGAGGGATGGAGATGTGGAAGGAGGGATGGAGATGTGGAAGGAGGGATGAAGATGTGGAGGGAGGGGTGGAGATGTGGAGGGAGGGATGAAGCTGTGGAGGGAGGGGTGGAGATGTGGAGGGAGGGATGGAGATGTGGAGGGAGGGATGAAGATGTGGAGGGAGGGATGGAGATGTGGAGGGAGGGGTGGAGATGTGGAGGGAGGGATGGAGATGTGGAGGGAGGGATGGAGATGTGGAGGGAGGGATGAAGATGTGGAGGGAGGGATGGAGATGTGGAGGGAGGGGTGGAGATGTGGAGGGAGGGATGGAGATGTGGAGGGAGGGATGAAGATGTGGAGGGAGGGATGAAGATGTGGAGGGAGGGATGAAGATGTGGAGGGGGGGATGGAGATGTGGAGGGAGGGATGGAGATGTGGAGAGAGGGATGGAGATGTGGAGAGAGGGATGGAGATGTGGAGAGAGGGATGGAGATGTGGAGAGAGGGATGGAGATGTGGAGAGAGGGATGAAGATGTGGAGAGAGGGATGGCGATATGGAGATGTGGAGAGAGGGATGGAGATGTGGAGGGAGGGATGGAGATGTGGAGGGAGGGATGAAGATGTGGAGGGAGGGATGGAGATGTGGAGGGAGGGATGAAGATGTGGAGAGAGGGGTGGAGATGTGGAGGGAGGGGTGGAGATGTGGAGGGAGGGATGGAGATGTGGAGGGAGGGATGGAGATGTGGAGGGAGGGATGGAGATGTGGAGAGAGGGATGGAGATGTGGAGGGAGGGATGGAGATGTGGAGGGAGGGATGGAGATGTGGAGAGAGGGATGGAGATGTGGAGAGAGGGATGGAGATGTGGAGAGAGGGATGGAGATGAGGAGAGAGGGATGGAGATGAGGAGAGAGGGATGGAGATGAGGAGAGAGGGATGGAGATGAGGAGAGAGGGATGGAGATGAGGAGAGAGGGATGGAGATGAGGAGAGAGGGATGGAGATGAGGAGAGAGGGATGGAGAAGGGGATAGGGAAGTGGAGAGAGGGATGGAGATGGGGAGAGAGGGATGGAGATGGGGATAGGGAAGTGGAGAGAGGGATGGAGATGTGGAGAGAGGGATGGAGATGGGGATAGTGAGGTGGAGAGAGGGATGGATATGGGGATAGGGAGGTGGAGAGAGGGATGGAGATGGTGATAGTGAGGTGGAGAGAGGGATGGAGATGGGGATAGTGAGGAGAAGAAAGGGATGGAGACGGGGATAGGGAAGTGGAGAGAGGGATGGAGATGGGGATAGGGAGGTGGAGAGAGGGATGGAGATGGGGATAGTGAGGTGGAGAGAGGGATGGAGATGGGGATAGGGAAGTGGAGAGAGGGATGGAGATGGGGATAGTGAGGAGGAGAAAGGGATGGAGATGGGGATAGGGAGGTGGAGAGAGGGATGGAGATGGGGATAGTGAGGTGGAGAGAGGGATGGAGATGGGGAAAATGAGGTGGAGAGAGGGATGAGATGGGGATAGGGAAGTGGAGAGAGGGATGGAGATGGGGATAGTGAGGTGGAGAGAGGGATGGAGATGGGGATAGTGAGGTGGAGAGAGGGATGGAGATGGTGATAGTGAGGTGGAGAGAGGGATGGAGATGGGGATAGGGAGGTGGAGAGAGGGATGGAGATGGGGATAGTGAGGTGGAGAGAGGGATGGAGATGGGGATAGTGAGGTGGAGAGAGGGATGGAGATGTGGAGAGAGGGATGGAGATGGGGATAGTGAGGTGGAGAGAGGGATGGAGATGTGGAGAGAGGGATGGAGATGGGGATATTGAGGTGGAGAGAGGGATGGAGATGGGGATATGGAGGTGGAGAGAGGGATGGAGATGGGGATAGGGATAGGGAAGTGGAGAGAGGGATGGAGAGAGGGATGAGATGGGGATAGGGATAGTGAGGTGGAGAGAGGGATGGAGATGGGGATAGGGAGGTGGAGAGAGGGATGAGATGGGGATAGGGAGGTGGAGAGAGGGATGGAGATGGGGATAGCGAGGTGGAGAGAGGGATGAGAGGTGGAGGGAGGGAGGGATGGATGGAGAGGTAGAGTTGGAGGGAGGTAGAGGTGGAGAAATAAAATGGGACCGTAAAGGAGCTAGAGCAGCATCGCCTTCCACAGGCTACCACCACTCAGGGACAATCTAAGAAAAACATTGTTCTCCGGTCTGGCTGGACCCAGGCAGTCTCCTGGACTAACTCAGTGTAACATCTACCTCCCACACACACACACACATGCATGGTCACACATGCAAACACACACGCGCACGCATGCACACACACGTGCACACACAGTCACACACACAGTCGCACACACACCCACCCCCACACACACTCTAGGAAAGAAGCTGAGGGTTTTAGGGGCATAAGGGACCACTGGGGCCAGGGAAGTGAGGGGGAGGTGAGGGGGGAGGTGAGTAAGGAGGAGGGCCTCCTCTTCTCTGTTTCGTCCCACAGGACTCCTGGTCTCCTGTTTCACAAACAACCTGAGGACCGCCAGTCGGGATGTGGGGTAGTGGAGGAGACCAGACACACATACCCAGACAAACACACTCTCACACACAGACACACACCCAAACAAACACACTCTCACACACACAGACACACACTTAGAGACACACCACAGGGACATGGAGAAGACGTGACTGAAGCCAAAACAACATAAGGGAGAAGAGGTTTTCAGTCTGACATGGAGACAGAAGAAACAGAACAGAGCAGAGGGCAGAAACTCCAAGACAGAGATCTGTTAACGAGGTAGAACTGAGTGGAAATAGACATGTCATGTTGAAACAGGAGGTGAAGCAACGGTGTAAACGTCTCATTTATCCTGACAGTGTTTTTCCATTAACTGTGAACTTACACACCGTGGTACACAGACAAGCGTTCCTCTGGGCTTTGACTGCAGACAGAGGGACAGGGTCTTAATGTGCTCACTGAGAGTTCCAATGCTTCTGTATCAGAGTACAGTCACATAACACAGGAACAATACTTAGATACTACACAGCTTTGTAGAGGTGACTCCCTCAAACTAATTCTGTTGAGTTTCAAAATTATTTTCTGGTAATCAGTCACATGCAGATCTTTGATTGGCAGGAAACCTGAAGTGTGCATCAGTGTGTAGGTCCGTGTGTGTGTGTGTGTGTGTGTGTGTGTGTGTGTGTGTGTGTGTGTGTGTGTGTGTGTGTGTGTGTGTGTGTGTGTTTGTGCGTTTGTGTGTTTGCACAGAATTAGATTACGTGCCATTGCTGGACTGCTTTAACTGTTGCATGTTGAAACTAATGGAACACTCAGCACCTCCAGCCGTAGAACCATACTATAACCAGCTGGACACATAGTCTGCACGCCCTGGTGAAACTTAATGTGCTATGTAGGTAACAGGGTGCCATATGGGACACAGCACAGAAACATACTGTGACACCCTATCAAAACTACAGTCCGTGAAGCACACACACACACGCACACACACACACACACACACACACACACACACACACACACACACACACACACACACACACACACACACACACACACACACACACACACACACACACCCACACACACACACACACACACACACACACACACCCACACTCGCTGAGAGAGACAGAGAGCAGCTGCGTGGTGCAGGACTCCTCCAGAAAGACTTAACCCTGCTCCAGCCACTCAGTCGTGTTATTACAGAACGGAAACTAATAACTGATGAAGGAAGAGGTCAAACAGTTTGTTGGACATGGAACATTGGGCAGATGGTCTCCTTATCTCTCCTTGTCTCTCCCTCTCTGTCTCCTTCTCTCTTCCTCTCCCTCGTTCTCTCAAGTCAGCCATTGTTGGATACAAACCAGTTGTTTGTGTGAATATGCAACTCTTACTGATGCAACAGAGAAAGGTAAGCAGCCAGCCAAGTTTGAGTTCCAAATATAAACTGAAAACAAATTGCTGTGATTATCAGAGTGAAGCTAGCTGGCAGTGGAAGGCATTGGATCACAGTACTGGTCAGAGAGAAAGTGGAGGTTAGAGAGTAGGACTGATGGGATCGGTCTGTTCAGTCTGTTCGGTTAGCATCGCAGGCCTTTTACAGGGATGTTTCACATCTTGAGCTCTTCAAATATAGGACAACCACAACGACCTGAATGAAAGCACCAAGGTTGCAGCACAGGAGGTTGGTGACACCTTAATTGGGGAGAATGGCTCGTGTTAATGACTGGAGCAGAATCGGTGGAATGGTGTTAAATACATGAAACACATGGTTTCCAGGTGTTTACCATTCCATTTGCTCCGTTCCAGACATTATTATGAGCCGTTCGCCCCTCAGCAGCCTCAACTGAGATAATAAAAAATAAACATTTGTTGAAATAAAATAATAAATTAATTGACAACAAAATAGAATTTAAGCAATGTGGAGTGCCATTGCTTTATTTTACTGACTGTAGAGAGGTAGAGGGACAAGGATCCATAGGAGGAGAGAGAGGATTCCAGAGCTGGTGTGGTTCATGTTGGTGTCGTCTCATATTGTCTGTCACAGCTTAGTGTAACCCCCCAGATCTCACACTCACACTTCCACTGGCGATATTGAATAAACAGAGAAGACTGACAGACCACTCACGTTTCAACAGCTGAGGAATTGTCCTCCCCCTCTCACTCTCTCTGTCCTCCCACATTCTTTCTCTTTCTCTCCATCCACCTCTCTCTTTCTCCCCTTCTCACTTTCTCTCTGTCCTCCCACATTCTCTCTCTCTCTCTCTGTCGTCCTCTCTCTCTCTGTCCCATTGTCCTTCCTCTCACTCTCTCTCTCCCCTCATCTCACCCCCCTCTCTATCTCTATCACTCCATCTCCTGTCTGGCCTATTGACACGGGGATAGAGGGAGTGAAAGCCTCCCTGGCCTGCTCTGCTCTCGCCTGCTGTCTTTGTCTTACTCATTATAACTGGCTTTATATAGACACTCTTAATTTCCTGTCAAACCGGGCTCTTAGACTACATCCCAAATGGCACCCTATTCCCTATGGGCCCTGGTCAGAAGTAGTGCACTATATAGGGAATAGGGTCTAATTTGGGGGACACACAAGTCGCTGAGACATCCAGCACCCCAAAATCCACTGGGCCAGGCCTGCCCTGACCTCTGACCTCCAACTTCCTGACGGGACAACTCCGAGCGCAGGGCTCAGGACAGGAGGCAGGACGGCAGTGTGTGTGTTTCAAGTTTCAAGTTTTATTAGTCGTATGTACAGGATACACATGGAATACCCCATCAAATTAAATGCTTACTTGCAGGTTCCTTATCAGCAAAGCAACAACAATAAGAAATACTAAAAGATAACAATATGAACATAAAGTAAATGGATCAGTAGAATAGAATACATATCTGAGCATAAGTATAATACAGGAAGGAACAATTTACTGTCCAATATGTACATGTGTATTGGGGAAGGGGGGGGGGGTCAGGTGTATAAATTGAGCAATATAATAAGAGTCTGGTAGTAGCAGTTGTGATGTGTGTGTATCCTGAATGTATATGTGTGTGTGTGTGTGTGTGTGTGTGTGTGTCTGTGTGTGTATGTCTGTGTGGGTGTGTGCATGAGTGAGTGCATGTGTACTAAGGTGTGGAGGATCAGAGCAGCTGGTCAGTCCAGTTCAGGTGTTCAGCAGTCTGATGGCTTGAAGATAGAAACTGTCACTGAGTCTGTTGTTATCAGACCTCATGCTCCGATACCTTCTGCCCAACGATAAGGGAGAGAACAGCTTGTGTGTGTGTGTGTGTGTGTGTGTGTGTGTGTGTGTGTGTGTGTGTGTGTGTGTGTGTGTGTGTGCGTGTGCGTGTGCGTGTGCGTGTGCGTGTGCGTGTGCGTGTGTGGTGTGTGGTGTGTGGTGTGTGGTGTGTGGTGTGTGGTGTGTGTGTGCGTGTGCGATGTGCGTGTGCGATGTGCGTGTGCGATGTGTGTGTGCGGTGTGTGTGTGTGTGGTGTGTGGTGTGTGGTGTGTGTGTGTGTGTGTGTGTGTGTGTGCGTGTGCGTGTGCGGCGTGTGTGTGTTTGTTTGTTACGTGTGTGCTATGAATGTGTGTGTGTGTGTGTGTGTGTGTGTGTGTGTGTGTGTGTGTGTGTGTGTGTGTGTGTGTGTGTGTGTGTGTGGTGTGTGATGTGTGTGTGTGGTGTGTGTGTGTGTGGTGTGTGTGTGTGTGTGTGTGTGTGTGTGTGTGTGTGTGTGTGTGTGTGTGTGTGTGTGTGTGTGTGTGTGTGTGTGTGTGTGTGTGTGTGTGTGTGTGTGTGTGTGTGTGTGTGTGTGTGTAACAGGACAATAGAGTGCTCAGAGCTTCTTTTCAGCTGTTGTTCATACTACCGCTAGTCTTACATTCTATCGGTGTTCTTAAGTCCTCTAATATGTTTCATGTCTGCTAGATAGCTGAGGGCCATCTTATCCTCTCTTCAACCTGCGTTATTACAGTCTGTAGGAGTCAGACAGCATGGTGTGAGCTAGCATGCATTGGTAGATAAATACACTATACTGTATATGTATGTGGACACCCCTTCAAATTTGTGGATTCGGCTACTTAAGCCACACCCATTGCTGACAGGTGTATAAAATCGAGCACACAGCCATGCAATCTACACAGACAAACATTGGCAGTAGAATGACCTTACTGAAGAGTTCTGTGACTGCCTCTGGAAGGCCGAGCAGCCACACACAAGCCTAAGACCACCATGCACAAAGCTTCAACTGGAGTGGCGTAAAGCTCGCCGTCATTGGACTTCCCCATTTTCAAACAACACTTTATACAACAAGGAACATTTCCACATTGTACTGTTAGGTGATTTTATTTGATGCTATTTTTTGGGCAAATCTGGGTTTGGTGGAAGCCAAGAGAACGCTACCTGCCCCAATGCATAGTGCCAACTGTAAAGTTTGGTGGAGGAGGAATAATGGTCTGGGGTTGTTTTTCATGGTTTGGGCTAGGTCCCTTAATTCCAGTGAAGGGAAATCTTAACCCTATTACATACTGTACAATTACATTCTAGACTATTCTGTGTTTCCAACTTTGTGGCAACAGTTTGGAGCAGGCCCTTTCCTGTTTCAGCGTGGCCCATACAGAAATTGTTTTTCGAGATCGGTGTGGAAGAACTAGACTGGCCTGCACAAAGCCCTGACCTCAACCCCATCGAACACCTTTGGGATGAATTGCAACGATAACTGCGAGCCAACCTAAATCACCCAACATCAGTGCCCGATCTCACTAATGCTCTTGTGGCTGACTAGTAGCAAGTCCCTGCAGCAATGTTCCAACATCTAGTGGAAAGCCTTCTCAGAAGAGTGGAGGCTGTTACAGCAGCAAAGGGGGGACGAACTCCATTTTAATGCCCATGACTTTGTAGTGAGATGTTCAACGAGTAGGTGTCCACATACTTTTGGTCATGTAGTGTATGTTGGCAATGCCTGATGATTTTGAGAAGAAGCCATCTGCTCCAAAGCAATACATACAAAGTCTCTGATCTGGCAACAATCATTCACAATGCATTCATCAGAAAAATATGGTTGGAATGAGTGATGATTTTGAGAAGCATCCACACATAGACATTCAGTCTGACAAACTGAAATGGACCACCCACACAGACAGTGTGGTGAAGAAGGCGCAACAGAGCCTCTTCAACATCAGAAGACTAAAGAAATGTGGCTTGTCACCTAAAACCCTCACAAACTTTGACATATGCACAACTGAAAGCATCATGTCAGGCTGTATCACCGCCTGGTATGGCAACTGCACCACCCGCAACTGCAAGGCTCCCCAGAGAGTGGTGCGGTCTGCCCAATGCACTACCCGCCCTCCAGGACACCTACAGCACCCGATGTCACAGGAAGGTCAAAAAAATCATCAAGGACATCAACCACCCGAGCCACTGCCTGTTCACCCCTGCTATCATCCAGAAGGCAAGGTCAGTACAGGTGCATCAAACCTCGGACAGAGAGACTGAAAAACAGCTTCTATCTCAAGGCCATCAGACTGTTAAACAGCCATCCCTAGCCCATTAGAGGCTGCTGCCAATAGGCATAGACTAGAAATCACTGGCCACTTTAAGGAGTGGAGCACTGTTCTCTTTCAATAATGTTTACATATCTGGCATTACTCATCTCATATGTATATACTGTTTTCTACACTATTCTACGATATGTCATTCACTTAATAATGTTTACATATATTGCATTACTCATCTCATATGTATATACTGTATTCTATACTATTCTACTGTATCTTAGTCCGTTCCGCTCCAACATCGCTCATCCATATGTATATAGTCTTAATTCATTCCTACTTAGATTTGTGTGTATTGGGTATATGTTGTGTAATTTGTTAGATATTACTTGTTAGATATTACTGCACTGTCGGAGCTAGAAGCACAAGCATTTCACTACACCCGCAATAACATCTGCTAATCACGTGTACGTGACCAATAAAAATGTATGTGATTTGATTCTAGTCCTTTGAAGTCAAACATACATGTTCTCTGATCTGGCAACAGTCATTCCCAACGCATGCATACACACTACAGCACCTATGAAACTGTTTGCATTGGGCCTTCAACAATCTGGTGCTCGTTTTCTCTCCTCCTAAACCAAACACAGTGCGGTGACAGTCTGGTTGGACATGAAAGGCAGAGCAATCAGAACCAATGTTGTGTGTATGCATTATATGAACTCATTTAGCCCTAATTCCACTGTTATCATAGGAGTAATGAGCAGACAGCGGTTGTGTCTTAAATGGCACCCTATTCAATATATAGTGCACTACTGTTGACCAGAGCCCTATGGGATGTAGCCAGCAGGACAAAACGTGTTTCATTTAAAATCTCTGCTGCGTTCATCTCAAAACAAATGCACAGCGTTCACAACTGATTCATTTCTGTTCTTCCAAAATGCAGTCACAGTGTGTAAACCAAAAGGTTCAACTGAACTGACTATTTTCCATTTTAAAAGAACATTTATTCTCTCTCGGGTTTACACACTTTTACATTTCACTGCAGCCAAGACATGACAGTGGCTGATGAATGTGTGTGTGTGTGTGTGTGTGTGTGTGTGTGTGTGTGTGTGTGTGTGTGTGTGTGTGTGTGTGTGTGTGTGTGTGTGTGTGTGTGTGTGTGTGTGTGTGTGTGTGTGCGTGTGTGTGTGCGTGTGTGTGCACGTGTGTGTGCGCGTGTGTGCGTATGTGAAAGGGTGTGTGCATGTGTGAATACGTGCGTGCCTGCGTGATGGATGGGGCTTTGGGTGGCTAAAGCTAGGGAGATTGTTACCAGATGAGGGGTGTTAGAGCGTTGGCAGCAGGGTGAGTTGGGATGAAGCTGCTACTCTCTACTCACCATGGAGAGGAGTGGAGTTGAGTGCAGTAGTGATATCAGGGACCACTCCAAATGAAGAACAATAACGCCACATGATCTCATGATTTATCTCAATCACTCTTAATGTTCTGGCCATGAGCTGAGCCGTGAGCTGAGCCGTGAGCTGAGCCGTGAGCTGAGCCGTGAGAGGAGCCGTGAGCTGAGCCGTGAGAGGAGCTGTGAGCTGAGCCGTGAGCTGAGCCGTGAGCTGAGCCGTGAGCTGAGCCGTGAGCTGAGCCGTGAGCTGAGCCGTGAGAGGAGCTGTGAGCTGAGCCGTGAGCTGAGCCGTGAGAGGAGCCGTGAGCTGAGCCGTGAGCTGAGCCGTGAGCTGAGCCGTGAGCTGAGCCGTGAGAGGAGCCGTGAGCTGAGCCGTGAGCTGAGCCGTGAGAGGAGCCGTGATCTGAGCCGTGAGTTGAGCCGTGAGCTGAGCCGTGAGCTGAGCCGTGAGCTGAGCCGTGAGCGGAACGTCATGACACAGTGGATGCATCCCAATTGGCACCCTATTCCTTGGTTGAAAGTAGTGCACTAAAAAGGGAAGAGGGTGCCAATTGGGATGCAGTAAGTAACACATTTAGTGAGAATGTTAGCGGAGACAAAGAGCCTCCTTTCCTAGTCGCCCAAAAAGAGGCATTATGTGGTTGAACAGCTGAACAGTTACAGCCATTAAGAGACAGACAGCAGAGAGAAAAATGTCTCTTTAGAGGCTGGATAAGTTTGAGCGTAAATGCCACATCAACAAGAGAAGACTTATTGGAGGTGGTGGCTGGTGGAGGTAGGGGAGGAGTTATTAATGAATGAAATGGAGGAACTGGGACTTCGGAATGGGGCAGCTGGAAATATGACTTCCCAAATGGCACCTTTTTCCCTTTATAGTACACTATATTTTACCAGGGCCAATATGGCGCTATATAGGGAATATGGTGCTATTTGGGACGTAACCGATATGTCCTACAAGTTGTTTCACTTTCCCAACTTTAACATTCCCTTTATTTTTTGCAAAGGAATGAGGTCAATGTTACTAGAGTATATTTGAAAGTGCATTCATAAAGATTCCAGAAGCTCTGTGCACTAGCAGACATTTGGTTACAAAGAGTAAGCTCAGTTTACAAAGCTTTAACCCAGAAGAACGGTGCACTGAGACTCTTCAGCAAATTCCCTGTGGTTTAGCAAAATATATGTCCCGTTTCTTCACCATCTAATTATACAGCATGTGCTTGCCTCGTTTTTCAGAGGGAAATAAAAAATAATCTCTAACCCCCATCTCTGACTGTACTCATACAATACTGCATACACCCCAGCTCCAACAGAAAGATGACAAACGCAGAGAAATGAAATAGTGTCCATAAAAAACAAATGCGATCCAGATTTTTTGGAGCTGAGGAATAAAATAAATAAAACATTCTGTGTACAGTCTCCTTAATCCACTTAAAATATAAAAAAATCAAACAGTTATGAAAATATTTTTCCTTGAAATGCACTCCAGATGAAGAAGCATGTAGGGGTCTGTATTTTTCTCTCTCTTCCTTCATCTGTCTGTCTGTTTCTCTCATCCCTCTGTCCCTCTGTTCTTTCCTCCTCCTATCTTTCGGTGCCTACAGTATGCAGCACATGTTCATCTTAAACCATGGCTGCGTCAACTATATAGCATGATAGTCATACTATCAGTATAGGGTACTTCGTATGGCTATAAATACTGTGATATGACTTAGAATTAAATGGATTCAATGTTTTATGTAGGTATTATAATGGGGTAAAGCAGTCTGTTTTAGTGGTCAGGTGCATTGCTCTGTGAGATGAGGATGCCTCCCAAATGGCACCCTATTCATTTTACAGTGCACAACTTTTGACCTGAGCCCAGTACACTGTAAAGGAAATAGGGTGCCATTTGGGACGTAACTGAGGTATGTGTCCTTCCTGTGCTCTCTCTCAGTCTGAGTCCTATAGGGAACTGAAACAGGAAGTGACGGTGTTTTAAAGGAATGTGTCTCTGAGCTCAGTGGTGTCCCGCCAGGTGTGTGTGTGCGTGTGCGTGTGCGTGTGCGTGTGTGTGTGTGTGTGTGTGTGGCTCTGAGCTCAGTGGTGTCCCGCCAGGTGTGTGTGTGCGTGTGCATGTGCATGCATGTGCGTGTGCGTGTGCGTGTGCGTGTGCGTGTGTGTGTGTGTGTGTGTGTGTGTGTGTGTGTGTGTGTGTGTGTGTGTGTGTAAATGTATGTGTGTGTGTGTATGTGTGTGTCTCTGAGCTCAGTGGTGTCCTGCCAAGTGTGTGTCTGTTCGGCCCCTCACTACTGTGACACTACAGTCCTACAGACACACAGACACACAGACACACAGACACACACACACAGCTGTGTGCTTTATGTAAGACCCCCTTCAGTCCTCAGCAGTGCTGCCTCAGAAGTTATTCTACCGTGTCAGTTGTAACAGGCCAGCTAGTTCATCCTCCAGTAACTAACACATGGCACCTCACCACACCCACGTATATTACCTGGCTATGAACCTGGCACTGCTGCTTGTGGACACTATCTCCCACACACCTAACTAACAAACGAACTAACCAACTACTAACAAATAACTAACTAACTAACTACTAACTAACCAACTAACTACTAACTAAGTAATAACTGATGACTAACTAACTAATAACTAACTAACCAACTACTAACTCATAACTAACTAACTAACTACTGACTACTAACTACTAACTAACTGACTAACTGACTTACTGACTAACTAACTAACTACTAACTCCTCTCTCCCCAGTTCTATCTGTGGGGCTAGCTGTGAGAGTCTCACACAGAGTTTGTCACTTCAGCGCACTACTTTTTACCCATAAGGGTAGGGTGCCATTTGGGATGTAGAGCAGTCTCCAGTGGCCTCAGAGCCAGGGAGAGAGAGCAGTCTCCAGTGGCCCCAGAGCCAGGGAGAGAGAGCAGTCTCCAGTGGCCCCAGAGCCAGGGAGAGAGAGCAGTCTCCAGTGGCCCCAGAGCCAGGGAGAGAGAGCAGTCTTCAGTGGCCTCAGATCCAGGGAGAGAGAGCAGTCTCCAGTGGCCTCAGAGCCAGGGAGAGAGAGCAGTCTCCAGTGGCCTCAGAGCCAGGGAGAGAGAGCAGTCTCCAGTGGCCTCAGAGCCAGGGAGAGAGAGCAGTCTCCAGTGGCCCCAGAGCCAGGGAGAGAGAGCAGTCTCCAGAGGCACCAGAGGCCCCCTCCTTGCGACCCCCCATACCCAGAGAGAGAGCAGCGTTTGCAGCCAGATGTCTGTGTGGTGGGGCCCCTCCCTATGGAGACCCGGGGTGAGCCAGGGAGTGTGGCGCCGTTGAGGTTAGTGGGCGGCCTCATCCAGACACCAGCTCCCTTCCCTGAATATTTTTATTCCATTCTCTCTCTCTCTCTCTCTCTCTCTCTCTCTCTCTCTCTCTCTCTCTCTCTCTCTCTCTCTCTCTCTCTCTCTCTCTCTCTCTCTCTCTCTCTCGCTCTCTCTCACTCTCTCTCTCTCTTTCTCTCTCTCTCCCTCTCTTTCTCTCTCTCTCCCATCTCTTTCTTTCCCCTCTCTCTATATACCTTCTTCTTTCTCTCTCTTTCTTCATTTCTCTCTCTCTCCTCTCTCTTTTTTACTCTCTCTCTATCCTCCTTCTCTTTTCTCTGTCTCTATTTTTCTCTCTCCCTCTCTCCTGCTTTCTTCTTTTTCATGCCATTCAGCAGTGATTCAGCCTCTGCGTGACAGAGGAAAATGTTTCTGGTTTGGATCCCAACCCCCCCCCCCCCCCCTTCTTTTCAGAATTATTTATTTTGCAGCAACACTTGCCAAGACAGCAAGGGCTCTCTCTCTATCTCTTTCTGTGTGTCTCTGGCTTGGCAGTGAGTGGTTGTGCTGTGTATACATTATAACTCATCTCAAGCCTTCTGCATCATGTGGCCATGGACTTTCCTATACAGTAACAACTCAATAAACTCCTTTATCAAACGAAGCTAGCGTGTGTATCCCAAATGGCACCATAGTCCCTTATATAGGGAAAACTAGTGCTTGTATTCCAAACGGCACTATATAGGCAATAGTGTGATACTAGATGCCCTGGAGAAACCTCTCTGTATTCACAGTGTTCCTGATCAACATGTAGGACTGTGTTCTCTTCACAGGTTGTCGAGTATGCTCTGGGAGAAGAAAGAAAACTGGGTGTTAAGTTGAAAAGACGTTGTCTGTATTCTGAGGTGTGTATTCTAAATGTCACCGTTTTACTTTAGAAGGGAAAAGATCGCTGTATTTAACCAGCTGATCCCACATGTCGAGTCAGTCCACGTACAATGTGATACAATGTGGATCTGTTGGCTGTCTAGCAGGGGGTCCCCAGCTTTCAGCTTTCAGGATGCAATTTACCATCACAAAGACCGTGTCTCACGTCAACAGCCTCCACAACATTTGGGACACTGCCGAAAACAGATGCGTGGTGGTCGTATAGGCCATTCAACTGGAGCTAATGAACAGGCTAGCATAGCAGACAAACCATTCTATTAACCAACACTATGGCAGCCTCTTTGGTATCTCCAAACAGCTCAGAAACCAAACTGTCTCAGAGAGTCAAAAGGGTCTAGACTGGTTCAGAATAAAGAACCTTGCATCACATCAACATCGACAAAGAAAAAAATACCAGAAAAACAGGGAATTTTATCTACCTTCCTGGCGCCTAACTGAGCATGTTACAGCTTCAAGTGGCAAGACGTAGGATGGAGATACAGTTCCTGCAAAACGGCTTGAGAGTTCACTAAACCGTGGGTTGACACATTGCAATGGGACTTGCATGCAAAAGGTTTTAAGTAAAAAATAAATTATATCATTTCATAGTGAAAATATAAGGCTGTCATAATAACCATCTTTCTTTTCAGCCCAGACACGCCTTGAGACTTGTAGAAAAAGCCTCCCAGCATCACCTGTGGTTACCCTGACAACTATAACCAAATGAGCCCGGTGTCTCAATAAGGTTGAGACACTAGGTATTCTGGAGAAGGTCACACACACATTTGGAGGACATCCTGAATGACTGATTCTGAATACATTTGAATAATTTTCTCAAGAGAATGGCATTTACAACTAGGAAATGTTTGCTTAATTTGCTGTGACACTGGCCAATGGAAAAGCACTTTCCCTCTTTGTTACAGTATGCACAAAAAAAGCCTATCCTGTTGATAGACAAACATACTATGTATCCCAAATAGCACTCTATTCCCTATAAACTACACTACTTTTGACCAGAGTCATATGGACCCTGATCAAAAGATGTGCACTATGTAGGAAATATGTACAATTTCACATAGTGAGAACCACTGTCTTCTTCAGTCAGTCTGGATTTGATTTGAAAGCCTGAAATTAGTTGCAGTTTGCAGT
Organism: Salvelinus fontinalis; assembly: GCF_029448725.1. Classification (NCBI taxonomy): domain Eukaryota; kingdom Metazoa; phylum Chordata; class Actinopteri; order Salmoniformes; family Salmonidae; genus Salvelinus; species Salvelinus fontinalis. Next base: position 33,796,494 of record NC_074697.1, on the reverse strand, counting down.
TTGAGCTGCAATTTCCTCACTGTCATACCTTCTCTTACACACACAGTGATGCTAAACACACACACACAGTGATGCCATGGAGTTCATTTCCCCTGGCGTCCTAACCTGCCCAATTCTAAAGACAGACTTCCAGGCTGCATGCAGCACAGAGTGGAAACTACTGTAACTTACAGCCAACCCAGGCCAGTCTGAACGCGCACACACACACCACACCGTTCTTTCCAGTTGGAGATCTCTGACGTCAGATGGCTAATCCTTTTCACCACACTAGCCAGGCATGGGGGAGACCCTCTTACACTAGACACGCACAAGCGTGCACACACACACACACACACACACACACACACACACACACACACACACACACACACACACACACACACACACACACACACACACACACACACACACACACACACACACACACACACACACACTAGACCTGCCTGGTCCCCCTGCATCAGAGGGTCTAATGCCACCACCACCAGCAGCGGTCTCTTCTTTAACGAGTCTCATTATACAGACCAGTGAAGAACTTCACAGACGGAGGGACGCAAGGCTGGCGGTGAAAAAACTCAAGGCTTTTAACTCTGCTTCACACTGAAGAGCCATGGCAGTAAAACACAACTTATATCAAAGCTCCTTACAGCTACAGCAGGTCAGTAAGTTAGCTTGCGTCCCAAATGACATCCTATTCCCATAGGGCTCTGGTCAAAAGTAGTGCATTATATAGAGAATAAGGTGTCATCTGGGACACCGACTTAGTTAACTTCCATCAAAAAAGAGAGTCGCAGGCCTATTGAAAACAATTGTGAGTATGTAAAAAATATTAAGCCATTAAGAGTGGAAAATGTTACGCCACACAATTAGTAGCTAGTCTCAGACAGTCTCCTAGGGCTCACTGGACCCTTGAATGCTACTCTTATGTGGTATTTAATGCTAGGTTAAGTCCCAAATGGCAGCCTATTCCTTATGTAGTGCACTATGTAGGGCCCATAGGGTTCTGGTCAAAAGCAGTGGACTAAAAAGGGAGTAGGGTGCCATTTGGGACATAATTCTAGCTCTGTATGGTGTTATGCTGTATATATTAGCTGAAGGGGACTCTCAACACTCCTAACTACTTTAGCAGAACTTAGGGTGCAGACCATTTTGAAGCATTGAAGAAGAAGTGATTGTGAAAGCATAACCGTCCAGGGC
>NC_074697.1:33755297-33790297 GCF_029448725.1 Salvelinus fontinalis | reverse complement strand
TCTGTTACTGTGTTACAATCTATCATATCCCATCTATCTGTTACTGTGTGTTACAATCTATCATATCCCATCTATCTGTTACTGTGTTACAATCTATCATATCCCATCTATCTGTTACTGTGTGTTACAATCTATCATATCCCATCTATCTGTTACTGTGTGTTACAATCTATCATATCCCATCTATCTGTTACTGTGTTACAATCTATCATATCCCATCTATCTGTTACTGTGTGTTACAATCTATCATATCCCATCTATCTGTTACTGTGTTACAATCTATCATATCCCATCTATCTGTTACTGTGTTACAATCTATCATATCCCATCTATCTGTTACTGTGTGTTACAATCTATCATATCCCATCTATCTGTTACTGTGTGTTACAATTTATCATATCCCATCTATCTGTTACTGTGTGTTACAATCTATCATATCCCATCTATCTGTTACTGTGTTACAATATATCATATCCCATCTATCTGTTACTGTGTGTTACAATTTATCATATCCCATCTATCTGTTACTCTGTGTTACAATCTATCATATCCCATCTATCTGTTACTGTGTTACAATCTATCATATTCTATATATCTGTTACTGTGTTACAATCTATCATATTCTATATATCTGTTACTGTGTTACAATCTATTATATCCCATCTATCTGTTACTGTGTGTTACAATCTATCATATCCCATCTATCTGTTACTGTGTGTTACAATTTATCATATCCCATCTATCTGTTACTGTGTGTTACAATCTATCATATCCCATCTATCTGTTACTGTGTGTTACAATTTATCATATCCCATCTATCTGTTACTGTGTGTTACAATCTATCATATCCCATCTATCTGTTACTGTGTTACAATCTATCATATTCTATATATCTGTTACTGTGTTACAATCTATCATATTCTATATATCTGTTACTGTGTTACAATCTATCATATCCCATCTATCTGTTACTGTGTTACAATCTATCATATTCTATATATCTGTTACTGTGTTACAATCTATCATATCCCATCTATCTGCTACTGTGTGTTACAATCTATCATATCCCATCTATCTGTTACTGTGTTACAATCTATCATATCCCATCTATCTGTTACTGTGTTACAATCTATCATATCCCATCTATCTGTTACTGTGTTACAATCTATCATATCCCATCTATCTGTTACTGTGTTACAATCTATCATATCCCATCTATCTGTTACTGTGTTACAATCTATCATATCCCATCTATCTGTTACTGTGTTACAATCTATCATATTCTATATATCTGTTACTGTGTTACAATCTATCATATTCTATATATCTGTTACTTTGTTACAAACTATCATATCCCATCTATCTGTTACTGTGTTACAATCTATCATATTCTATATATCTGTTACTGTGTTACAATCTATCATATTCTATATATCTGTTACTGTGTTACAATCTATCATATCCCATCTATCTGTTACTGTGTTACAATCTATCATATTCTATATATCTGTTACTGTGTGTTACAATCTATCATATCCCATCTATCTGTTACTGTGTGTTACAATCTATCATATCCCATCTATCTGTTACTGTGTGTTACAATCTATCATATCCCACCTATCTGTTACTGTGTTACAATCTATCATATCCCATCTATCTGTTACTGTGTTACAATCTATCATATCCCATCTATCTGTTACTGTGTGTTACAATCTATCATATCCCATCTATCTGTTACTGTGTGTTACAATCTATCATATCCCATCTATCTGTTACTGTGTGTTACAATCTATCATATCCCATCTATCTGTTACTGTGTTACAATCTATCATATCCCATCTATCTGTTACTGTGTGTTACAATTTATCATATCCCATCTATCTATTACTGTGTGTTACAATCTATCATATCCCATCTATCTGTTACTGTGTGTTACAATCTATCATATCCCATCTATCTATTACTGTGTGTTCCAATCTATCATATCCCATCTATCTGTTACTGTGTGTTACAATTTATCATATCCCATCTATCTATTACTGTGTGTTACAATCTATCATATCCCATCTATCTGTTACTGTGTGTTACAATCTATCATATCCCATCTATCTATTACTGTGTGTTACAATCTATCATATCCCATCTATCTGTTACTGTGTGTTACAATCTATCATATCCCATCTATCTATTACTGTGTGTTACAATCTATCATATCCCATCTATCTGTTACTGTGTTACAATCTATCATATCCCATCTATCTGTTACTGTGTGTTACAATTTATCATATCCCATCTATCTATTACTGTGTGTTACAATCTATCATATCCCATCTATCTGTTACTGTGTGTTACAATCTATCATATCCCATCTATCTATTACTGTGTGTTCCAATCTATCATATCCCATCTATCTGTTACTGTGTGTTACAATTTATCATATCCCATCTATCTATTACTGTGTGTTACAATCTATCATATCCCATCTATCTGTTACTGTGTGTTACAATCTATCATATCCCATCTATCTATTACTGTGTGTTACAATCTATCATATCCCATCTATCTGTTACTGTGTGTTACAATCTATCATATCCCATCTATCTGTTACTGTGTTACAATCTATCATATTCTATATATCTGTTACTGTGTGTAATACAGTCTACTACACTATAGAAGAACGATAGATAACACTTTCACAGCTAACGCTGAGTGGACTGAACGGAGAAGTGAACCGAGCCATCTATATTGTCACATGGGCCTGATTTAAACTACGCAGACAAAGTGTAGTACAGGCTTTACGTAACGGTTTGGGACAAGCAACACAACAGTAGGTCGACACATTTTAACATCGGATCGGCAACAGCTGTAGGCTGCCTTTGGAATTGTTTATTTGTTTGTTTGTTTACTTCCATTGAACAATCATTGTTATTGTATTTTGTTTTTTATTCATGGGTCCTTTACTCGACCCAGGGAGGGCGCTACACACCCACCCGTTAAATAAATCATTTATGCAGCTGTATAGCTTACATTTCCTTCACTTGATCTAACGGATAAACCTGACGGTTTATTGACACTGCATTGGTGGGAGAGAATGGGACGGTTTGTCTAGCGGTTGTGTGCCCCGTTTGAAATCAAATCAATAGGCCTATCTGATTATGGACATTTCAAAGTGGACCCTGCGGCAGGCTAAACGTCAGGCTGGCTATATAGAACAACAATGCATTCATAGAGAAAACTATTAACTCAAACCGCTGTATATTAGGATCTGCAGTTTCTGTAGCATTGATTATTCCTGATCCCTTATGCCTACCTTCAATAGTGGCATCGCCGACCGAGAACCACACCAGCCACAACACTGCAACCGCAAACTTCATGCTTCCTCTTCGCGCGGCTCCAGTTACCCGTTCTCGTTCTAGTCGTCTTCAAGGTGCGTTATATCATCTCCTGCGAACACAAATCCGTCCGTATCACAATAATCAGTCGGTCCGTAGCCGAGACTAGTATAACAACCGGACGTGCTTTGCCCGCTTCGGAACGATGTAACGATTAAATGATGAAGGACGGACAGGGAAGAAAACGACGCTGTTGTTGCTCCATTATGTCCGACAACAACTGTTTTACAGCGGCAGGACTTCTTATTAGTGGGTTTCCCCTGAGGGTTTCCATTTGTGTCCCAGTGTGGACGCTCGAGCAAGCCGACCGGGTGCACGCGCTCAAAATCCGGTGTTCGGTAGGGGGGCTGGCCCAGCGGGAGATGAGGGAGGAGAGTCGGTGGAATGTGATGGAGACAGGGGGTGCGCGTAGCGTATGTGTGTTCTATAATAACGGAGGAATATGGCGGTACCGGGGTAGAATGGAGATCCTAGTCCTCCGGGGTAGACTATCACGGACCAGCATAAATTACAACATTCAGTAGCCAACAAAAGTTGTGTAGGATTAATTATTTATGAAGTATCTATGAATGAAATTCATAGCCTAATTGTAGGCTACACATTTTACTAAACCATCCAATCTCTTCAGGAATCACCAGTCACATTTGAATGAGAAATGGCCTAGGACCACTAGCGACGTAAAGGGGCCACTGACACGCACACGCTCAAACTCACGCTCACGCACACACGGTGTTACAAGCAGTGAGAATCCCCATGGCAGTAAATCATCAGTCACTGTGACTCCTCACCAGTAGGCTACAGTATAGACTATTTACAGGATCTCTCAAAGCACCATTAGGCTACAGTATAGACTATTTACAGGATCTCTCAAAGCACCATTAGGCTATGGTATAGACTATTTACAGGATCTCTCAAAGCACCATTAGGCTACAGTATATATCTGTTACAGGACCTCTCAAAGCACCATTAGGCTACAGTATAGACTATTTACAGGATCTCTCAAAGCACCATTAGGCTACAGTATATATATATATGTTACAGGACCTCTCAAAGCAGCATTAAACTACAGTATATATCTGTTACAGGACCTATCAATGCACCATTAGGCTACAGTATATATCTAATACAGGATCTCTCAATGCACCATTAGGCTACAGTATATATCTAATACAGGACCTCTCAATGCACCATTAAGCTACAGTATATATCTAATACAGGACCTATCAATGCACCATTAGGCTACAGTATATATCTAATACAGGACCTCTCAATGCACCATTAAGCTACAGTATATATCTAATACAGGACCTCTCAATGCACCATTAAGCTACAGTATATATCTAATACAGGATCTCTCAATGCACCATTAAGCTACAGTATATATCTAATACAGGACCTCTCAATGCACCATTAAGCTACAGTATATATCTAATACAGGATCTCTCAATGCACCATTAAGCTACAGTATATATCTAATACAGGATCTCTCAATGCACCATTAAGCTACAGTATATATCTAATACAGGACCTCTCAATGCACCATTAGGCTACAGTATATATCTAATACAGGACCTCTCAATGCACCATTAGGCTACAGCAGAGTCATATATACACTACCGTTCAAAGTTTGGGGTCACTTAGAAATGTCCTTGTTTTTGAAAGAAAAGCTATTTTTTTGTTCATTAAAATAACATCAAGTTGATCATCAAGTTGAATAACATCAAGTTTTAAATCTTTTTAATGAATTTTTATCTTATTAACACTTTGTTCTAGCTAGCTATTTGTGTAGGTAGCTATCAAGTAAACACAATGTGTTTCCTTGATAGCAGTGTAGACATACAGTGTAGACATTGTTAATGTTGTAAATGACTATTGTAGCTGGAAACGGCCGATTTTTTATGGAATATCTACATAGGTGTACAGAGGCCCAATATTAGCAACCATCACTCCTGTGTTCCAATGGCACGTTGTGTTAGCTAATCCAAGTTTGTCATTTTAAAAGGCTAATTAATCATTAGAAAACCCTTTTGCGATTATGTTAGCACAGCTGAAAACTGTTGCTAATTAAAGAAGCAATTAAACTGGCCATCTTTAGACTAGTTGAGTATCTGGAGCGTCAGCATTTGTGGGTTCGATTACAGGCTCAAAAGAAACAAAGAACTTTCTTCTGAAACTCGTCAGTCTATTCTTGTTCTGAGAAATGAAGGCTATTCCATGCGAGAAATTGCCAAGAAACTGAATATCTCGTACAACGCTGTGTACTACTCCCTTCACAAAACAGCGCAAACTGTCTCTAACCAGAATAGAAAGAGGAGTGGGAGGCCCCGGTGCACAACTGAGCAAGAGGACAAGTACATTAGAGTGTCTAGTTTGAGAAACAGAAGCCTCACAAGTCCTCAACTGGCAGTTTCATTAAATAGTCCCCACAAAACACCAGTTTCAACGTCAACAGGGAAGGCACTTAACCCCAATTGCTCCAGGGGCGCCGTTGATAATGGCCAACACCGGCCGTGACCCCACTCTCCCCACTCTCCCCACTCTAACACCGGCCGTGACCCCACTCTCCCCACTCCAACACCGGCCGTGACCCCACTCTCCCCACTCTAACACCGGCCGTGACCCCACTCTCCCCACTCTCCCCACTCTAACACCGGCCGTGACCCCACTCTCCCCACTCTCCCCACTCTAACACCGGCCGTGACCCCACTCTCCCCACTCTAACACCGGCCGTGACCCCACTCTCCCCACTCCAACACCGGCCGTGACCCCACTCTCCCCACTCTAACACCGGCCGTGACCCCACTCTCCCCACTCTCCCCACTCTAACACCGGCCGTGACCCCACTCTCCCCACTCTAACACCGGCCGTGACCCCACTCTCCCCACTCTCCCCACTCTAACACCGGCCGTGACCCCACTCTCCCCACTCTCCCCACTCTAACACCGGCCGTGACCCCACTCTCCCCACTCTCCCCACTCTAACACCGGCCGTGACCCCACTCTCCCCACTCTCCCCACTCTAACACCGGCCGTGACCCCACTCTCCCCACTCTAACACCGGCCGTGACCCCACTCTCCCCACTCTCCCCACTCTCCCCACTCTAACACCGGCCGTGACCCCACTCTCCCCACTCTCCCCACTCTCCCCACTCTAACACCGGCCGTGACCCCACTCTCCGAGAGTGTCTTAGGGTAAATACTTGTACATGCATGAAACAGGAGAAATACAAACACCCATATCATTATTAGCTCTAAGGTCAACTTAACATCTGCTGAATGTTACCAGTAACATGGAGTCTGTGACAGACAGGAACACAGCTGGTCAGGGACCCGGGTTTGGACAGAGTTGGTGATGGGTGCACAGATCACATGGACCGTACCTCCACTATTCAGCGGAACCGTGTTGCCATGTCAACTGGTTTGACTGGCACACCTAAAGTACCATTAACTGTATAGACGGTCTAGCTACTCTAAACTGTATTGGATTGTACCCCCCCCCCCCCCCCCCCCCCCCCACACACATTTAGATGGCTGCACATTCTCTGAGAAACCACAGCACACAGGAGATAATGAGCAGATAATGGCCATTTACCGTACAGCACCTCTCTGGAAAGTGGATTACGTACAGGAGATATCCATCCAGGGTGTTTACATACAGACAGGGGAAAATGATGTTCTCATGTCCTGTTCCCTCTCCTGTTGTAGTCTGTTCTCTTCATGCATTGGTTGGTGGACTTCCAGACTTGTGGAATTAGTATACTGTAAATGGAATGATAGCACTGAGTAGAATGTTCAAGGTAAATAATGTCAGTAGTGAGTAGAATGTTGATGGTAAATAGAATTGTGTGCGGTGGGTAGAATCACTCGACTGTGTGCTGGATGTCAACAACAACAGAATGTTAGATTTGAGTAGAATTCTCATTGTAAATAGAATGTTGTGCTGTGGATAGAATGAACGCTGCATGTCAACAACAACAGAATGTTAGATTTGAGTAGAATTCTCATTGTAAATAGAATGTTGTGCTGTGGATAGAATGAACGCTGGATGTCAACAACAGACTGTTAGCTCAACTGCAGTGAAAAATAGAATGCTATCTGTCTGGTACATTAGCTACATGGAGAGAGTTAACAGTATAGGGAATCTGTATGCTACAGTGCATAGCTAAGCGGAGGAGGGAGTTATTCCCGCTTCATTCGGTCCATGTTTAATTCATTCTGGCTATTAAAGGGAGTCGTAAACAACGCATGCTGGGCCGGTGAAGGAAATCTCTCTCTCTCTATCATTCCCATCTCTCTCTCTATCTATCATTCCCATCTCTCTCTCTATCTATCATTCCCATCTCTCTCTCTCTCTCTCTCTCTCTCTCTCTCTCTCTCTCTCTCTCTCTCTCTCTCTCTCTCTCTCTCTCTCTCTCTCTCTATCATTCCCATCTCTCTCTCTCTCTCTCTCTCTCTCTCTCTCTCTCTCTCTCTCCATCTCTCTCTCTCACTCCATCTTCATCTCTCTCTCTCTCTCTCTCTATCATTCCCAACTCTCTCTCTCTCTCTCTCTCTCTCTCTCTCTCTCTCTCTCTCTCTCTCTCCATCTCTCTCTCTCACTCCATCTTCATCTCTCTCTCTCTCTCTCTCTATCATTCCCATCTCTCTCTCTCTCTCTCTCTCTCTCTCTCTCTCTCTATCATTCCCATCTCTCTCTCTCTCTCTCTCTCTCCTCTCTCTCTCTCTCTCTCTCTCTCTCTCCATCTCTCTCTCTCACTCCATCTTCATCTCTCTCTCTCTCTCTCTCTCTCTCTCTCACTCCATCTCTCTCTCACTCCATCGCTCTCTATCATTCCCATCTCTCTCTCTCTCTCTCTCTCTCTCTCTCTCCATCTCTCTCTCTCACTCCATCTTCATCTCTCTCTCTCTCTCTCTCTATCATTCCCATCTCTCTCTCTCTATCTCTCTCTCTCTCTCTCTCTCTCTCTCTCTCCATCTCTCTCTCTCACTCCATCTTCATCTCTCTCTCTCTCTCTCTCTATCATTCCCATCTCTCTCTCTCTCTCTCTCTCTCTCTCTCTCTCTCTCTCTCTCTATCATTCCCATCTCTCTCTCTCTCTCTCTCTCTCTCTCTCTCTCTCTCCATCTCTCTCTCTCACTCCATCTTCATCTCTCTCTCTCTCTCTCTCTCTCTCACTCCATCTCTCTCTCACTCCATCGCTCTCTATCATTCCCATCTCTCTCTCTCTCTCTCTCTCTCTCTCTCTCTCTCTCTCTCTCTCTCTCTCTCTCTCCATCTCTCTCTCTCACTCCATCTTCATCTCTCTCTCTCTCTCTCTCTATCATTCCCATCTCTCTCTCTCTATCTCTCTCTCTCACTCCATCTTCATCTCTCTCTCTCTCTCTCTCTCCATCTCTCTCTCTCACTCCATCTTCATCTCTCTCTCTCTCTCTCTCTCTCTCTCTCTCTCTCTCTCTCTCACTCCATCTCTCTCTCACTCCATCTCTCTCTCACTCCATCTCTCTCTCACTCCATCGCTCTCTTTCTCTCCATCTCTCTCTCTCTCTCTCTGTCTCCATCTGCTAATTAAGAGTGGGCTAAAAGCAGTTGGGGGTAACAGCAAGGGGTACCACTCTACACACACACACACACACACACCCACACTAATTAAAATCAAACACTCTCGTGAGGACATTTTAACTCTTTGGATCGTGTCAACATGGACGTTTCTACTGGACCACAGTTCTCATCAGTCATCAAACCCAGTCTAACTGGAACACCTGATCACTGTGTTGAAGCTGAGAGACCCTGCCCTGAGGGAACCCAGCCCTCTCCCCCAACACACACAAACAACTCAGTTCATCTGCTGAGAAAAGTTATGGGCTGTTGTCAATTCAATCATTGATTTTGAATGAATCTCCGGAATGTAAATGGATATGTCATTGATGAACCCTGGTCTGGTCTGTCTGTCAGTATTAAATAATGTCAGGTCTGGTCTGGTCTGTCTGTCTGTAATAAATACTGTCTGGGATGGGCTGGAATGGGATGGGATAGATATATAGATAGCTGTAATCATATAAACTGTTGCTCTCTCACTGCTGTTAAGAGCCTGGTAGAGGTTAACTTTAGCTGAGTCAGCACTCTCTCTCTCACACACACACACACACACACACACACACACACACACACACACACACACACAGACACACAGACACACACACACACACACACACACACACACACACACACACACACACACACACACACACACACACACACACACACACACACACACACACACACACACACACACACACACATACAGAAACACACACACTCTCTAAATGGGCACCTTATTCCCTATAGCAGGGTTCCCCAACTGGAGGCCCATCAGGTGAATTTGGCCCGTAGCAGATTTTATTTGGCCCCCCAATACTTTAAAAACGTCAGCAAATCTGCTCCAAGTTATTTACATTTTGGACCTCTGTTTCAAAGTATTCCCACGGATAATAGAGAGACGTGTGACTGGATACAAATGCAAGCAAGGTTTGAAATTCTTATGTTTTAGTCAATTTGCAGTCAACAAATTATTTGTAATTATGTTCCGGCCCCCTGACCATCCCCCCAAAAGAAAATCATGACTGAATCTAGATAAAGATCTCAGCCCTATGGAATGTACTACTTTTGACCAGGGCAATATTATAATTTTATAATTACCATGCTATCATTACCATGTTATAATTATCATGTTATTATCATCGGGTTATTATTATCATATTATTATAAGGCTATTATCGTGTCTATTATCGTGTTATTATCATCACGTTATTATCATCATGTTATTATTATCATGTTATTAATATCATGGTATTATCATCATGTTATTATTAATATCATGTTATTATTATCATGTTATTAATATCATGTTATTATCATCATGTTATTATTATCATGTTACTACCATCATGTTATTATTATCATGTTATTATCATCACGTTATTATCATCATGTTATTATTATCATGTTATTAATATCATGGTATTATCATCATGTTATTATTAATATCATGTTATTATTATCATGTTATTAATATCATGTTATTATCATCATGTTATTATTATCATGTTACTACCATCATGTTATTATTATCGTGTTATTATCATCATGTTATTATCATCATGTTATTATTATTATCATGTTATTATTATCATGTTATTATTATCGTGTTATTATTATCACGTTATTATCAACATGTTATTATCATCATGTTATTATTATTATCATGTTATTATTATCATGTTATTATTATCATGTTATTAATATTACCATGTTATTATCATCATTTTATTATTATTATCATGTTATTATTATCATGTTATTATCATCATGTTATTATTATCATGGTATTGTTATCATGTTATTATTATCATGTTATTATTATCATGTTATTAATATTACCATGTTATTATTATCATGTTATTATTATCATGTTATTATTATTATCATATTATTATTATCATGTTATTATTATCATGTTACTACCATCATGTTATTATTATTATCATGTTATTATTATTATCATGTTATTATTATCATGTTACTATCATCATGTTATTATTATTATCATGTTACTATCATCATGTTATTATAATCATGTTATTATCATCATGTTATTATTATTATCATCATGTTATTATTATTATCATGTTATTATTATTATCGTGTTATTATTATCATGTTATTATTATCATGTTACTATCATCATGTTATTATCTATCATCATGTTATTATCATCATGTTATTATTATTATCATGTTATTATTATTATCGTGTTATTATTATCATGTTATTATTATCATGTTACTATCATCATGTTATTATTATTATCATGTTATTATTAACACGTTATTAGTATCATGTTATTATTAACACGTTATTAGTATCATGTTATTGTTATTATCATGTTATTATTATCACGCTATTATTATTATCATGTTATTATCATCATGTTATGATTATCATGTTATTATTATCATGTTATTATCATCATGTTATTATCATCATGTTATTATTATCATGTTATTAATATCATGTTATTATCATCATGTTATTATCATCATGTTATTATTATCATGTTATTAATATCATGTTATTATTATCATGTTATTGATATCATGTTATTATTATCATGTTATTATTATCACGTTATTATCATCATGTTATTATCATCATGTTATTATTATCATGTTATTAATATCATGTTATTATCATCATGTTATTAATATCATGTTATTAATATCATGTTATTATTATCATGTTATTAATATCGTGTTATTATTATCATGTTATTATTATCATCATGTTATTATCATCATGTTATTATTATCATGTTATTAATATCATGTTATTATTATCATGTTATTATTATCATGTTATTAATATCATGTTATTATTATCATGTTATTATTATCATGTTATTAATATCATGTTATTATTATCATCATGTTATTATCATCATGTTATTATTATTATCATGTTATTATTATCATGTTATTATTATTATCATGTTATTATCATCGTGTTATTATCATCATGTTATTAATATCATGTTATTATTATCATCATGTTATTATCATCATGTTATTCATCCTGCTGTACATCTTCCTGGTGTTTGAAAAATGATTTGTATTCACGCACACACACCCCCACACACACACCCCCACACACACCAATCCCATAGTGCTTTCACATCTGCGTGATGTCCAGACTGACAAGCTATAATTTCCTGTGATTTTGTCTCAACAGCCATATTTAACTTCCATCTGGAAATGGACAATAATGATGTTGTTCTCTGACCCTCCCTTTCAACCTGGGGTTCATCCCAAATGGCACCCTATTCCCTATTTAGTGCACAGCAATAATGCTCTAGGCAAAAGTAATGCACTGCAATATTGTTCTAGTCTAAAGTAGTGCACTACAATAGTGCTCTAGTCTAAAATAGTGCACTACAATAGTGTTCTAGTCTAAAGTAGTGCACTACAATAGTGTTCTAGTCTAAAGTAGTGCACTACAATAGTGTTCTAGTCTAAAGTAGTGCACTACAATAGTGTTCTAGTCTAAAGTAGATCACTACAATAGTGGTCTAGTCTAAAATAGTGCACTACAATAGTGTTCTAGTCTAAAGTAGTGCACTACAATAGTGTTCTAGTCTAAAGTAGATCACTACAATAGTGTTCTAGTCTAAAATAGTGCACTACAATAGTGTTCTAGTCTAAAGTAGTGCACTACAATAGTGCTCTAGTCTAAAGTAGTGCACTACAATAGTGCTCTAGTCTAAAGTAGTGCACTACAATAGTGCTCTAGTCTAAAGTAGTGCACCACAATAGTGTTCTAGTCTAAAATAGTGCACTACAATAGTGCTCTAGTCTAAAGTAGTTTATTCCAATGCCAGATACTAGACTGGTATATTCTAACCAATGACGTGATACAATACTGGTATATTCTAACCAATGACATAATACTAGACTGGTATATTCTAACCAATGACATAATGCTAGACTGGTATATTCTAACCAATGACATAATACTAGACTGGCATATTCTAACCAATGACATAATACTAGACTGGTATATTCTAACCAATGACATAATACTAGACTGGCATAGCGTGACTTTCTGGATCAAACAGTGAGAGAACTAAACCAACTGAATCGAAATGAGAGCAATTACACAACACAAAGTAACAAACATTGTGTGTGCGTGCCTGTGTGTGCTTGTGTCGATGCAAGCATCTGCCCTGCCACATTAGTGGGGTTGTATTTACTGCTGGGTGACATGCAGACAGACACACACACACACACACACACACTGGTGACACACACACACTCAAACACACAGTGTGTGTGTGTGCCTGTGTGTGAGTGTGGTGTGTGTGTTTCATGAGTTAATACTGGAGGATTTAGAGACTAAACTTAAACACTTCCTCACTCTCAGGCCATTTGATAATTAACAAGTGTCCAAGCAACTGATATAGTGTACATGTCAACGCTCCAGATTTAGGTACCGTCAGTACGGTAGGGTGCTGTGTAAGGTACACTGCGTTCAGTACCTGTGGGTGCTGTGTAAGGTACACTGCGTTCAGTACCTGTGGGTGCTGTGTAAGGTACACTGCGTTCAGTACCTGTGGGTGCTGTGTAAGGTACACTGCGTTCAGTACCTGTGGGTGCTGTGTAAGGTACACTGCGTTCAGTACCTGTGGGTGCTGTGTAAGGTACACTGCGTTCAGTACCTGTGGGTGCTGTGTAAGGTACACTGTGTTCAGTACCTGTGAGTGCTGTGTAAGGTACACTGTGTTCAGTACCTGTGGGTGCTGTGTAAGGTACACTGCGTTCAGTACCTGTGGGTGCTGTGTAAGGTACACTGCGTTCAGTACCTGTGGGTGCTGTGTAAGGTACACTGTGTTCAGTACCTGTGGGTGCTGTGTAAGGTACACTGTGTTCAGTACCTGTGGGTGCTGTGTAAGGTACACTGCGTTCAGTACCTGTGGGTGCTGTGTAAGGTACACTGTGTTCAGTACCTGTGGGTGCTGTGTAAGGTACACTGCGTTCAGTACCTGTGGGTGCTGTGTAAGGTACACTGTGTTCAGTACCTGTGGGTGCTGTGTAAGGTACACTGCGTTCAGTACCTGTGGGTGCTGTGTAAGGTACACTGCGTTCAGTACCTGTGGGTGCTGTGTAAGGTACACTGTGTTCAGTACCTGTGAGTGCTGTGTAAGGTACACTGTGTTCAGTACCTGTGGGTGCTGTGTAAGGTACACTGTGTTCAGTATCTGTGGGTGCTGTGTAAGGTACACTGTGTTCAGTACCTGTGGGTGCTGTGTAAGGTACACTGCGTTCAGTACCTGTGGGTGCTGTGTAAGGTACACTGTGTTCAGTACCTGTGGGTGCTGTGTAAGTTACACTGCGTTCAGTACCTGTGGGTGCTGTGTAAGGTACACTGTGTTCAGTACCTGTGGGTGCTGTGTAAGGTACACTGTGTTCAGTACCTGTGGGTGCTGTGTAAGGTACACTGCGTTCAGTACCTGTGGGTGCTGTGTAAGGTACACTGTGTTTATTATCAATGTGAAACAGTGTACTTCAGCTTTAAAGCTTCAGTCTGTGATTTGTACAGCACATTGGACTTTTCAATTAATGATATATAGCCATTGATTCTAGAAGAATTTAACATAACAAAACAACTGACTGGGCAGCTGTTTTGTTGTTGTTTCAATTACAAACTATAGCTTTAAAGTGACTAACTAGACAACATTGTTCTATAATTGTTTGAGATTAGTGCACGGTCGGTCAGTGGGCCGATGAGAGATGCATCCTATTGCCGTTCAGAGAGAAAGACACACATTGGAGAGGAAGGTATCCTAGTGGTTAGAGCGCTGGGACAGTAACCAAAAGGTAGCCTAGTGGTTAGAGTGTTGGGCCAGGAACCAGCAGGTAGCCTAGTGGTTAGAGCGTTGGGCCAGGAACCAGCAGGTAGCCTAGTGGTTAAAGTGTTGGGCCAGGAACCAGCAGGTAGCCTAGTGGTTAGAGCGTTGGGCCAGGAACCAGCAGGTAGCCTAGTGGTTAGAGTGTTGGGCCAGGAACCAGCAGGTAGCCTAGTGGTTAGAGCGTTGGGCCAGGAACCAGCAGGTAGCCTAGTGGTTAGAGCGTTGGGCCAGGAACCAGCAGGTAGCCTAGTGGTTAGAGTGTTGGGCCAGGAACCAAAAGTTGCTGAATCGAATCCCTGAGCTGACAAGGTAAACATCTGGTGTTCTGCCCCTGAATAAGGCAGTTAACCCACTGTTCCCCGGTAGGCTGTCATTGTAAATAAGAATTTGTTCTTAAGTGACTTGCCTAGTTACATTAAAATCATCAAACAGGCCAATTATGTGGCAGGGCTTGCAAACTATCACTGATTACAATGGGAAACCCAGCTGCTACCTGCCCAGTGTTGTGAGCCTACCATATGAGCTACTAAGACCTTTAAACAGGTTAACAGTCACAGGGTCAAACAAATTACCAGGAAGTATAATCAGAGCATGTGCTGACCAGCTGTCAAATGTCTTCACTGACATTTTCATCCTCTCCCCGACCCAGTCTGTAATACCTACGTGTTTCAAGCAGACCATAGTCCCTTTGCCCAAGAACACCAAGGTAACCTGTCAAAATGATTATCACCCCGTAGCACTCCCATCTGTAGCAATGAAATGCTTTGAAAGGCTGGTCATGGCTCGCCTCAACACCATCATCCCAGACACCCTGGACTCACTCCAATTCCCGTACTGCCCCAACTGCTCGACAGATGACACAATCTCTATTGCACTCCATGCTGCCCTTTCCCACCTGGAGAAGAGGAACACCTACGTGAGAATTCTGTTCATTGACTACAGCTCCGCGTTCAACATCAAATTGCCCTACGAGCTCATCACTAAGCAAAGGACCCTGGGACTGAACACTTGCATCTGGATCCTGGACTTCCTGACGGGCCGCCGAGTGCTGAGTAGATAGTTAAATAGTTAACCAAATAGCTACCCGGACTATCTACATTGACCCTTTTTGTTCTTAGTTATATGTAAATATCTACCTCCATTACCTCACACCATTGCACATCGACTTGGTACTGGTACCCCGTGTATATATCCAAGTTATTACCTTGTTACAACTCCACATCAGCTCAGTACTGTTACCGTGTGAATATAGCCAAGTTATTACCATGTTACCCCTCCACATCAACGCAGTACTGTTACCGTGTGTATATAGCCAAGTTATCGTTACTCATTATGTATCAATTATATACTTTTATTATTAAGTGTTTTACTTTTCTATTAATTCTCTATTTTCTCTTCCTCTACGATGTTGTTACGGGCCGGCATATAAGCATTTCACTGTTATCTATTGTTTACGAAGCATGTGACAAATAAAATGTGATTTGATTTGACACACACAAACATACATCCAAATCATATAAACATCTGCATGTACACTAATCACACCCACATGCATGAAGCAACCACACACACACACACAAAGGGACACACACACACCTCCCTGTGGTGGACAGAACAGTAGCAGGTGCTAGAGAGTCATCGGCTAGTGTGACTGAATGACTGACAACTCTAACTGGACGCAGATGGAAATCACACACACAAGAAGGCATGCACAAACACGCACGCACGTACGCGCACGCATACACAAACACGCACGCACACACACACACACACACACACACACACACACACACACACACACACACACACACACACACACACACACACACACACACACACACACACACGAACGCATGCACACACGAACGCATGCACACACGAACGCATGCACACAAACACAAACACAAACACACACACACACACACACACACACGCACACACACACACACACACACACACACACACACACACACACACACACACACACACACACACACACACACACACACACACACACACACACACAGTGTGAGAGAATATAAGAATGATCAACTAACTGGACACAGATGGGTGTGATCTGGCAGCAGAGTCTCCAGGCCCGTTTGGACAAATTCCTCCTATCCACTGGTCCAGAGTCAGATTACATCCCTAATGGGACAAGTGTAACGGATGTGAAATGGCTAGCTAGTTAGTGGTGGTGCGAGCTAGCAGCCTTTCAGTCGGTTACGTCACTTGCTCTGAAACCTAGAAGTAGTGGTTCCCCTTGCTCTGCAAGGGCCGCGGCCTTTGTGGAGCGATGGGTAACGATGCTTCGTGGGCGACCGTTGTTGATGTGTGCAGAGGGTCCCTGGTTCGTGCCCATGTCGGGGCGAGGGGACAGTCTAAAGGTATACTGTTACACAAGGATTAAGAGTCGGGTATTCTGATCCTAGATCTGTGGTTAGGTAACAATGTCCACTTTAGCGGTAGTAGAAAACAACAGATTATATAATTCAACAACAACTTTTTTAATCCGAAAAATGTGAGTTTATTTTTTATTATAACCTGTGGACTGTTTAAGACTGAATTAATGAACGACATGATTTAAAAATGTAATTAGGTTGAAGTACGTTAGGTCATTGGAGGGCTGTGGGATTTACCTGGGATGACTCTCAAATGGTTCTCTATACCCTATTTAGTACACTACTTTAGACCAGGACCCATAGGAAATAGGGAATATAATGTATGTAGGGAATAGGGAATATAATGTATATAGAGAATAGCGAATATACTGTATATAGAGAATATACTGTATATAGAGAATATACTGTATATAGGGATTACACTGTATATAGGGAATATAATGTATATAGGGAATAGGGAATATACTGTATATAGGGAATAGGGAATATAATGCATATAGGGAATAGGGAATATAATGTATATTGGAAATATATTGTATATAGGGAATATAATGTATATAGGGAATAGAGAATAAACTGTATATAGGTAATATACTGTATATAGGGAATATACTGTATAAAGGAATGTAATGTATATAGGGAATAGGGAATAAACTGTATATAGGTAATATACTGTATATAGGGAATATACTGTATAAAGGAATGTAATGTATATAGGGAATAGGGAATGTAATGTATATAGGGAATATACTGTATAAAGGAATGTAATGTATATAGGGAATAGGGAATGTAATGTATATAGGGAATATACTGTATAAAGGAATGTAATGTATATAGGGAATAGGGAATGTAATGTATATAGGGAATAGGGAATAAACCGTATATAGGGAATAAACTGTATATAGGGAATATACTGTATATAGGGAATATACTGTATATAGGGAATAGGGGATGTAATGTATATAGGGAATATACTCTGTATAGACAATATACTGTATATAGGGAATAGGGGATGTAATGTATATAGGGAATATACTCTGTATAGACAATATACTGTATATAGGTGTCACGTTCCTGACCTGTTTTCTGTTGTTTTGTATGTGTGTGATGGTCAGGGCGTGAGTTTTGGGTGGGCAGTCTATGTTTTCCGTTTCTATGTTGGTTTTGGGTTGCCTGGTATGGCTCTTAATTAGAGGCAGGTGTTTTGCGTTTTCCTCTAATTGAGAGTCATATTAAGGTAGGAGGTTCTCACTGTTTGTTTGTGGGTGATTGTCACTGTGTCTGTGTTTGTTGCACCACACGGTACTGTCTCGTCTCGTTCGTTCGGTCGTTCCTGTTTATGTGTTCCTCGTTTCATGTAAGTTCATAGTTTAGGTCTGTCTAGTTCATTTTGTTGTTTTGTAAAATTATTCAAGTGTTCTTCGTGTGTTTAGTTTCGTCTTGTTAAATAAAGTTCATTATGTATTCACAACCCGCTGCGCCTTGGTCAACTCACTCACCGAAAGAGAGCCGTTACAGAATCACCCACCAAACCCAGATCAAGCAGCGGGTTAACGGACAGCAACGACAGCAGCAGTGGGAAAAGGAGGATTGGACATGGGAAGAGATCCTGGACGGTAAAGGACCCTGGGCAGAGCCAGTGGAGTGTCGCCGCCCCAAAGCGGAGCTGGAGGCATCGAAAGCGGAGAGGCGACGTTATGAGGAGGCAGCACGGAAGCAAGGCTGGAAGCCCGCAAGTACTACCCTAAAATTTCATGGGGGGGGGGCTAAGAGGTAGTGGGCCGAGGGCAGGTAGGAGACCTGCGCCCACTTCCCAGGCTAACCGTGGAGAGCGGGAGTACGGGCAGACGCCGTGTTACGCAGTAGAGCGCACGGTGTCTCCTGTACGGGTGCATAGCCCAGTGCGGGTTATTCCACCTCCCCGCACTGGTAGGGCTAGATTGGGCATTGAGCCAAATGTCATGAGGCCGGCCCTACATATCTGGCCACCAGTACGTCTCCTTGGGCCGGCTTACATGGCACCAGCCTTACGCATGGTGTCCCCGGTTTGCCAACACAGCCCAGTGCGGGTTATTCCACCTCCCCGCACTGGACGGGCTACGGGGAGCATGCAACCAGGTAAGGTTGGGCAGGCTCAGTGCTCAAGGGAGCCAATACGCCTGCACGGTCCGGTATTTCCGGCGCTACCTCCTCGCCCCAGCCCAGTACCACCATGCCTACACCACGCACCAGGCTTCCAGTGCGTTTTAAGAGCCCTGTTCCTCCTCCACGCACTCTCCCTATGGTGCGTGTCTCCAGCCCAGTGCCTCCAGTTCCGGCACCACGCACTAAGCCATCTGTGCGTCTCCAGAGCCCTGTACGCACTGTTCCTTCTCCCCGCACTCGCCCTGAGGTGCGTGCCCTCAGCCCGGTACCTCCAGTTCCGGTACCACGCACCAGGCCTATAGTGCGCTTTGAGAGGTCAGTGTGCCCTGTTCCTGCTCCCCGCACTAGCCTTGAAGTGCGTGCCGTCATCCCGGTACCTCCAGTTCCGGCACCACGCACCAGGCCTACTGCGCGCCTCAGCAGGGCAGAGTCGGCCGTCTGCCCAACGACTTCTGCACTGCCTGTCTGCCCAGCGCCGTCTGAGCCATCTGTCTGTCCAGCGCCGTCTGAGCCATCTGTCTGTCCAGCGCCGTCTGAGCCATCTGTCTGCCCAGCGCCGTCTGAGCCATCTATCTGCCCAGCGCCGTCTGAGCCATCTGTCTGCCCA
Source organism: Salvelinus fontinalis (assembly GCF_029448725.1). NCBI lineage: Eukaryota > Metazoa > Chordata > Actinopteri > Salmoniformes > Salmonidae > Salvelinus > Salvelinus fontinalis. Next base: position 33,770,293 of record NC_074697.1, on the reverse strand, counting down.
GCGCCGTCTGAGCCATCTGTCTGCCCAGCGCCGTCTGAGCCATCCGTCTGCCCAGCGCCGTCTGAGTCATCCGTCTGCCCAGCGCCTTCTGATTCATCCGTCTGCCCAGCGCCTTCTGAGTCATCCGTCTGCCCAGCGCCTTCTGAGCCATCCGTCTGCCCAGCGCCTTCTGAGCCATCCGTCTGCACAGCGCCTTCTGAGCCATCCGTCTGCACAGCGCCTTCTGAGCCATCCGTCTGCCACGAGCCATTAGAGCCGCCCGTCTGTCCCGAGCCATTAGAGCCGTCCGTCAGTCAGGAGCTGCCAGAGCCGCCAGCCAGTCAGGAGCTGCCAGAGCCGCCAGCCAGTCAGGAGCTGCCAGAGCCGCCAGCCAGTCAGGAGCTGCCAGAGCCGCCAGCCAGTCAGGAGCTGCCAGAGCCGCCAGCCAGTCAGGAGCTGCCAGAGCCGCCAGCCAGTCAGGAGCTGCCCTACAGTCAGGAGCTGCCTTACAGTCAGGAGCTGCCCTACAGTCATGAGCTGCCCTACAGTCATGAGCTGCCCTACAGTCATGAGCTGCCCTACAGTCATGAGCTGCCTTACAGTCATGAGCTGCCTTACAGTCATGAGCTGCCCTACAGTCATGAGCTGCCCTACAGTCATGAGCTGCCCTACAGTCATGAGCTGCCCCACAGTCATGAGCTGCCCCACAGTCATGAGCTGCCCCACAGTCATGAGCTGCCCCACAGTCTGGAGCTGTCCCTCAGCCCGGACCTGCCAGAGTCCCTCAGCCCGGACCTGCCAGAGTCCCTCAGCCCGGACCTGCCAGAGTCCCTCAGCCCGGACCTGCCAGAGTCCCTCAGCCCGGACCTGCCAGAGTCCCTCAGCCCGGACCTGCCAGAGTCCCTCAGCCAGGACCTGCCGCCCCTTATCCCGGTGCCGCCCCTTATCCCGGTGCTGCCCCTTATCCCGGTGCTGCCCCTTATCCCGGTGCTGCCCCTTATCCCGGTGCTGCCCCTTCATTTAGGTGGTTTTAGTTGGAGGGTGGTCATTGGGAGGGGAATACAGAAGCGGGGAGTGACTATGGTGGTGTGGGGACAGCGTCCGGAGCCTGAGCCACCACGGTGGTCAGATGCCCACCCAGACCCTCCCCTGGACTTTGTGCTGGTGCGCCCGGCGTTCGCACCTTGAGGGGGGGGTTCTGTCACGTTCCTGACCTGTTTTCTGTTGTTTTGTATGTGTGTGATGGTCAGGGCGTGAGTTTTGGGTGGGCAGTCTATGTTTTCCGTTTCTATGTTGGTTTTGGGTTGCCTGGTATGGCTCTTAATTAGAGGCAGGTGTTTTGCGTTTTCCTCTAATTGAGAGTCATATTAAGGTAGGAGGTTCTCACTGTTTGTTTGTGGGTGATTGTCGCTGTGTCTGTGTTTGTTGCACCACACGGTACTGTCTCGTCTCGTTCGTTCGGTCGTTCCTGTTTATGTGTTCCTCGTTTCATGTAAGTTCATAGTTTAGGTCTGTCTAGTTCGTTTTGTTGTTTTGTAAAATTATTCAAGTGTTCTTCGTGTGTTTAGTTTCGTCTTGTTAAATAAAGTTCATTATGTATTCACAACCCGCTGCGCCTTGGTCAACTCACTCACCGAAAGAGAGCCGTTACAATAGGGAATAGGGGATGTAATGTATATAGGGAATATACTCTGTATAGACAATATACTGTATATAGGGAATAGGGGATGTAATGTATATAGGGAATATACTCTGTATAGACAATATACTGTATATAGGGAATAGGGAAAATACTGTATATAGGGAATAGGGAATATACTGTATATAGTGAATAGGGAAAATACTGTATATAGGGAATAGGGAATATACTGTATCTAGGGAATAGGGAATATACTGTATATAGGGAATAGGGAATATACTGTATATAGGGAATAGGGAATATTCTGTATTTAGAGAATAAACTGTATTTAAGGAATATGGAATATAATGTGGATAGAGAATATGGAATATGAAGTATAAATTCAATAGGGAATATGAAGTATAACTTCAATAGGGAATATGAAGTATAAATTCAATAGGGAATATGAAGTATAACTTCAATAGGGAATATGAAGTATAAATTCAATAAGGAATATGCTGTATATAGGTGTAACGTCCTGACCAGAGTTCTTATGTGTTTTGCTTGTTTAGTGTTGGTCAGGACGTGAGCTGGGTGGGAATTCTATGTTGTGTGTCTAGTTTGTCTGTTTCTGTGTCCAGCCTAATGTCGTTCTCAATCAGAGGCAGCTGTCAATCGTTGTCTCTGATTGAGAATCATATATAGGAGGCTTGTTTTGTGTTGGGATTCCGTGGGTGATTGTTTCCTGTCTCTGTGTTTTGTCTGCACCAGATAGGGCTGTCTCGGTTTTCACATTTGTTATTTTGTTATTTGTATTAGTGTTACCGTTTATTCGTCTAATTAAACATGTTGAACACTAGCCGCGCTGCATTTTGGTCCTCTTCTTCACCTATAGAAGAAAACCGTGACAATAGGGAATAGGGAATATAATGTATTTGGGGAATATACTGTAAATAGGGAATAGGGAGTATACTGTATATATGGAATAGGGAATATACTGTATATAGGGAATATAATGTATACAGGGAATATACCGTATATAGGGAAAAAAACGGTATATAGGGAATAGGGAATATAATGTGTGTAGGGAATATACTATATATACAGAATTGGGAATATACAGTATATAGGGAATATACTGTATATATGGAATAGGGAAAATACTGTATAAAGGGATTAGGTGTTATGCGAGTGTAGCGGAGGCGAAGTCAGGTGCAGGAGAGCAGAGCGTAGCAAACAGGCGCACACATTCCGTTCCAAATATACAGTATAATAAAAACATACAAGTGCCAAAACCACGGAAATATCAAAAGTAATGAGCCTGAACAAACTACATATAATAACAATAAACAATTACACACAAAGACATGATGGGAAACAGAGGGCTAAATAAATGTAGATTGATAGGGAATGAAAACCAGGTGTGTATGGGACAAGACAAAACAAATGGATATATGAGAAATGGAGCGGCGATGGCTAGAAAGCCGGTGACGTCGATCGCAGAACCCCGCCCGAACAAGGAGAGGAGCCGACTTCGGTGGAAGTCGTGACAATAGGGAATATAATGTATATAGGGAATAAACTGTATATAGGGAATATAATGTATATAGGGAATATAATGTATATAGGGAATATAATGTATATAGGGAATAAACTGTATATAGGGAATATAATGTATATAGGGAATATAATGTATATAGGGAATATAATGTATATAAGGAATAGGGAATATACTGTATATAGGGAATAGGGAATATACTGTATATAGGGAATAGGGAATATAATGTATATAGGGAATAGGGAATATACTGTATATAGGGAATAGGGAATATAATGTATATAGGGAATAGGGAATATACTGTATATAGGGAATAGGGAATATAATGTATATAGGGAATAGGGAATATACTGTATATAGGGAATAGGGAATATACTGTATATAGGGAATAGGATGTATATAGGGAATAGGGAATATACTGTATATAGGGAATAGGGAATATACTGTATATAGGGAATAGGGAATATAGTACACACTACACAAAAAAAAAAAGCCGTGTTCAACAGGATTATCAACATAGACTGACCAGCTCAAATAGACAGAAGCCTTCTGTATGGTAGACCAATCCAAACTTCTCTCTTGGCATGTCCAGCCCACTCATTACCTCAGCCAATCATGGCTAGTGGGAAGGTTGCTTTTTCTGTGGCTTAACCAACAAGGCTCGTAGTTTATCAATTGTATTCATATTTACAGATGGCATACAAGTTTGTTATTAAGACACATGAAAGTTCACATGTTCCAGAATGCATTTCTGCCAGAAAAGGCATTTTGATTAAAACATTTTTTTTAACGTTCAAACAACTCTCCTGTGAAGTCGTGACTTGCGACGTACGCCTAATATACTGAATCCGGTCACATATAGGGAATAGGGTGTGATTTAGACATGTCCTTGGGTTCTGTTTGTCCTGTCTGCCTCTCTGCAGGGCCCTACAGCTGTGACTGCATTGGGAGGGTATCGACTGTACACACACACACACACACACACACACACACACACACACACACACACACACACACACACACACACACACACACACACACACACACACACACACACACACACACACACACACACACACACACACACACACACACACACACACACACACACACACACACACACACACATCTGCATGAGAGTGAGCTAGCATACACGCACACACGAATGCACACACACGTTTACAGAGACACACACGTGTTCACTAACAGAGTCGTCAACACAGACACACACAACACACCATCTCAGACTTCTATACTGTCTCACCCTATGGCAGTGGGGAGTTGGAGAGCGAGAGAGACAAGAAAGAGAGAGACAAGAGAGAAAGAGAGACAGAGACAGAGATATGAATAGAGAGAGAGAGATAAATAGATAGATAGATAGAGACAGTGATCTGTGACTATGACAATGTGATGATCATGATTTTCCGCCCCAGTTGCCGTGGGATCCCGGGAGCAGCTGCGTGCGCTCCGACGTTCCCAGCTTTCCGATAGACGTTCCGACTGGAACCGGTTGATTCCTAATGATTCGGAAAGGAAGGAATACTGGCAGGCCTGCTGACCAGCACATGCTGAGGGGCAAGAGGGACAGACAGGGAGAAAGAGAGGGATGTAGACGAGAGAGAGAGGGATGTAGATGAGGGAGAGCGAGAGAGATGTAGACGAGGGAGAGAGAGGGAGATGTAGACGAGGGAAGGAAGGGATGGAAAGGAGGGAGAGAGAGAGAGGGAGAGAGAGAGAAAGGTAGATGGTAGAGAGAGGGAGAAAGAGAGAGGGATATGGAGAGGTGGAAGAGGGAGGGAGAGAGAGGGAGAGAGGGAGAGAGAGAGAAAGGGATATGGAGAGGTGGTAGAGGGAGAGAGAGAGAGAGGGAGAGAGAGAGAGAAAGAGAGAGGGATATGGAGAGGTGGTAGAGGGAGGGAGAGAGAGAGGGAGAGAGAGAGAGAAAGAGAGAGGGATATGGAGGTGGTAGAGGGAGAGAGAGAGAGGGATGTAGACGGGGGAAGGAAGGGATGAAAAGGAAGGATGGAGTGAGAGGGCAGGGAAGGTAGAGAGAGGGAGAGTGAGGGGATATGGAGAGGTGGTAGAGGGAGGGAGAAGGAGGAGAGTGGGGTGTCCCCATAACACAATGAGATTTAACATAGAAACATTCTCATATTGTCAGTATCTGACATGTCTGTCAGTTCGTCGTGATTAAACAGTGTCGTTTGAAACCATGCGATGTTTGTGTGAAAGCATTCATGTAGTTCATGTAGCTGTCAATCCATAAGCATCATTCCATATGTGTACATCACATGTGTAGCTCATGACAATTACAGACAGATGAAAAACAGACACTCTCATACTGTCGAGACAGTTGTCACTAGGTTTTCATGCAGTTGTTATATGGGGACTGTTTGAATTGACAACTGTTGATATCAGCTTGGCTTCAAAGAATAGAATAGATCTTTATTATACATTTAGGAGTAAATTCTTCTACAACAGTACAATACAACAGTAGGGTTATAACAATACAATACAACTGTCTGGTTATAACAATACAATGGTAATACGGTGATGTTTGCTGCAAGGTGGGCACTATGTGAGGTCAGGAGTCTGATGACTGTTTCTGCTGTTATGTAAGTTTGTCTCTTTGAGCCTTCTCTTCCCCTGTTCTTCTCTCATTGAAGCTGTCACAAAGAACCTACTGGATTTAGACAGGGCCTGAATCACAAAGACAAGTTCCCTGCACCTCTCTCTCTCTCTCACGCACACACACACACACACACACACACACACACACACACACACACACACACACACACACACACACACACACACACACACACACACACACACACACACACACACACACACACACACACACACACACACACACACACACACACACACACACACACACACACACACACGCTGTACACTCCGTTTAACACACCCACACAGAGAGAGGGATGGATGTACACACACACACACACACACACATGTCTACTTCCACCCAGGAAGCGGTGTGTAGGGGTTAGAGAGTGGTGATGGTGGTGGTGTTTGAAGCAGCTCTACTATCCTCAGGGTGGTGGAGCTGTGAAGCTCTACAATACAGTTGATAGGAACTCAACATTCTGTAGCCATACAAATATCACTCCTCCACACATGCTACACTGCAGGCCTGGAGCTACTACAGTAGGTGAGCAGGCTTTTGCTCCAGCCCTGCACTAACACAGATGATTCAGCTACACAAGGTTCTGCCCACCCCCCTCCTAGAGAGCTATTGGATGAGCAGGCTTTTGCTCCAGCCCTGCACTAACACAGATGATTCAGCTACACAAGGTTCTGCCCACCCCCCTCCTAGAGAGCTATTGGATGATCAGGCTTTTGCTTTAACATTTAGCTAATTACATTTTCGAGGGAGCAGCTGGGTTTGTGATGTAAGGACTGCAGCCATTTTGTGTCAAAACATTCCCCAGTCACCTCCAAGGCTTTGAGCCAGTACAGTAAAGCAGTTTCATTCACAATAAGACAAACTGCCTTTAGCTAGTGGAAACTGATAGTGTACAGTCATTTTAATGTCAAAACATTCCTCAGTCACCTCCACTTTTTGAACCAGTACAGTAAAGCAGTTTCATTCACAATAACACTGTCACGTCTACTCCTGCTCACCATCTCTCACCATCACCCTCTCCGGCGCTCGACGTCACCGGTCTACTAACCACCGGTCCTGGCAACCCTCATTACCTGGCAACCCTCATTACTCACACCTGGCAAACCCTAATTATGCGTATCTGGCAACCTTCATTGCGCACACCTGGCAACCCTCATTACTCACACCTGGCAACCCTTTTTACTCACACCTGGCAACCTTCATTACGCACATCTGGCAACCCTCATTACTCACACCTGGCAACCTTCAATACGCACTTCTGGCAACCCTCATTACTCACACCTGGCAACCTTCATTATGCACTTCTGGCAACCCTCATTACTCACACCTAGCAACCTTTATTATGTGAACCTGGCAACCTTCATTACACACATCTGGCAACCTTCATTACGCATATCTGGCAACCTTCATTACGCACATCTGGCAACCTTCATTACGCACACCTGCGTCTCATCATTAGGCACACCTGGACTCCATCACTTCCCTGATTACTTCCCCTTTATTTAGCCCTCTGTTGTCCTGAGGTGTTATTGTTTTTCCTGTCATGTTCAGTACACTTCACATGTTTGTTCCTTTGTATCTGTTCAGCATTACAACTCACCTTCTGTACCGGCTTTCTGACTACCGGCGTATACGTTACAAACACAAACTGACGTAAGTGAGTCGAAACTGACGGTGTAGAGACGGGGACGGGGGGTGGGTGGGGGGGTGGGTGGGGGGGTTAAGCTAAACCCTGCTGTGCCAACAATGGTTACTAATTATCACCACCCGCTCCTTCTCTCTCTGGCTCTCGCTCTTAATGAGGGTTCTAACGATTGTTCAAACGAGGGGAGGATTAACAGGAAAAGGGTTCCGAGAGGTTCCAGGAAGTTAGTCATCATTAAATGCGTGATAGAATGAACGGGGCAGAGCTCAGATAGAACGAACGGGGCAGAGTTCATGGACAGGGACAGGGCACGTACAGGGACAGGGACAGGGGCAGGGGCAGGGGCAGGGACAGGGGCAGGGACAGGGGCAGGGAACGGGGCACGGACAGGGACAGGGACAGGGTTACGGACAGGGACAGGGACAGGGACCGGGGCAAGGACAGGGACAGGGACAGGGGCAGGGAACGGGGCACGGACAGGGACAGGGACAGGGTTACGGACAGGGACAGGGACAGGGACCGGGGCAAGGACAGGGACAGGGACAGGGACAGGGACAGGTACAGGGGCAGGGACAGGAACAGGAACAGGGACAGGGACAGGAACAGGGACAGGGACAGGGACAGGGACAGGGACAGGGACAGGGACCGGGGCACGGACAGGGACAGGGACAGGGGCACGGACAGGGATAGGGACAGGGGCAGGGACAGGGACAGGGACAGGGACAGGGACAGGGACCGGGGCACGGACAGGGACAGGGACCGGGGCACGGACAGGGATAGGGACAGGGGCAGGGACCGGGGCACGGACAGGGACAGGGACAAGGGCAGCGAAAGGGACAGGGACAGGGGCAGTAACAGGGACAGGGCACGGACAGGGCAGGGACAGGGACAGGGCAGGGACAGGGAGCGGACAGGGCAGGGACAGGGGCAGGGGCAGGGGCAGGGGCAGGGGCAGGGGCAGGGGCAGGGACACGGACCGGGTTACGGACAGGGACAGGGACAGGGACCGAGGCACGGACAGGGACAGGGACAGGGGCAGGGACAGGGACAGGGGCAGGGACAGGGACCGAGGCACGGACAGGGACAGGGGCAGGGACAGGGACCGGGGCACGGACAGGGACAGGGACAGGGACCGAGGCACGGACAGGGACAGGGACCGGGGCAAGGACAGGGACAGGGACAAGGGCAGCGAAAGGGACAGGGACAGGGGCAGTAACAGGGACAGGGCACGGACAGGGCAGGGACAGGGACAGGGCAGGGACAGGGAACGGACAGGGCAGGGACAGGGACAGGGGCAGGGGCAGGGGCAGGGGCAGGGACACGGACCGGGTTACGGACAGGGACAGGGACAGGGGCAGGGACAGGGACAGGGGCAGGGACAGGGACCGAGGCACGGACAGGGACAGGGACAGGGGCAGGGACAGGGACCGGGGCACGGACAGGGACAGGGACAGGGACCGAGGCACGGACAGGGACAGGGACCGGGGCAAGGACAGGGACAGGGACAGGGACAGGTACAGGGGCAGGGACAGGAACAGGGACAGGAACAGGGACAGGGGCAGGGACAGGGACAGGGACAGGGCAGGGACAGGGACAGGGGCAGGGGCAGGGGCAGGGGCAGGGACACGGACCGGGTTACGGACAGGGACAGGGACAGGGACAGGGGCAGGGACAGGGACAGGGGCAGGGACAGGGGCAGTGACAGGGACAGGGACAGGTACCGGAGCAGGGACAGGGGCAGGGGCATGGACAGGGACAGGGACATGGACAGGGACCGGAGCAGGGACAGGGGCACGGACAGGGACAGGGGCAGGGGCAGGGGCAGGGGCAGGGACAGGGACAGGGACAGGGACATGGACAGGGACCGGAGCAGGAACAGGGGCACGGACAGGGACAGGGACAAGGGCAGGGACAGGGGCAGGGGCAGGGGCAGGGGCAGGGACAGGGACAGGGTGAGGGACAGGGTCAGGGACAGGGACAGAGTGAGGGACAGGGACAGGGACAGAGTGAGGGACAGGGACAGGGACAGGGACAGAGTGAGGGACAGGGGCAGGAACCGGAGCAGGGACCGGAGCAGGGACAGGGACAGGGACAGGGACAGGGACAGGGGCAGGGACAGGGACAGGGACGGGGACAGGGACAGGGACAAGGGCAGCGAAAGGGACAGGGACAGGGGCAGTAACAGGGACAGGGCACGGACAGGGCAGGAACAGGGACAGGGGCAGGGGCAGGGGCAGAGACACGGACCGGGTTACGGACAGGGACAGGGACAGGGACCGAGGCACGGACAGGGACAGGGGCAGGGACCGGGGCACGGACAGGGACAGGGGCAGGGGCAGGGACAGGGACAGGGGCAGGGACAGGGACAGAGTGAAGGACAGGGACAGGGACAGAGTGAGGGACAGGGACAGGGACAGAGTGAGGGACAGGGGCAGGGACCGGGACAGGGACGGGGACAGGGGCAGAGACAGGGACAGGGACAGGGGCAGGGACAGGGACAGGGACGGGGACAGGGGCAGGGACAGGGACAGGGTGAGGGACAGGGTCAGGGACAGGGACAGAGTGAGGGACAGGGACAGGGACAGGGACAGAGTGAGGGACAGGGGCAGGGACAGGGACATGAACAGGGACAGGGACAGGGGAGGAAGCTAAACTACTAGCAGCACACTGACATCCATTTCAGTTAGAGAGATCAGAATGGAGTGGTCATTTTTAGACCCAAGAAAGTCTGTAGTTATATTTTACCAAATTAAAAACAGCTAAATGTGTAAATGTAATGTAGCAGGTTTGACAGAATCGAGCCTTAAATAAACACGTAGTATCCAAAAGAAAACAAAGATGCCAGGTCTTCTCTCTTCACAAGGTCAAAGGTTAACCTTACCATATGGAAACACTGAACATGCCATGTGCTGTGTTGCTATGACCTACTAAAGCACTATGCTGGAAGAAAATCTGTGGAAGTTAAATAGGCCAAGTAGTTGTAGTGGAGCCGTAGTGTCTTCACAACACCATCTCTTATTGAGAGAGAGACTCCTCCTGGTTAGCAACGCTTTACTGGGCCCTAGTGATAGCAATTCTCTATCACACACACACACACATGTGGGCATACACACACCCCTTAATGTGTGTTCATAGACATACAAGTGCATTCTTAGAGCCTACACCCATGTGGACCAGAGACGTGGGAACAGATGAGGTAGGTGTTGTACTGGGTGCTAATGGGAAGGCACTCTCTAACCTCACAAACTCTCTCTTTCTCTCTCAGGAAAAGTCTGAAATCCTCAGAAAGTCTTGGAGAGGGAAGGTGTTATGGGGATTTGAGATGTCACCATACAGGAAGCCTGTTTCTGATGCTTTCCTCGTGTGTGTGTGTGTGTGTGTGTGTGTGTGTGTGTGTGTGTGTGTGTGTGTGTGTGTGTGTGTGTGTGTGTGTGTGTGTGTGTGTGTGTGTGTGTGTGTGTGTGTGTGTGTGTGTGTGTGTGTGTGTGTGTGTGTGTGTGTGTGTGTGTGTGTAGCACAGCCAGACCAGTGGACTAGAAACACAGTAAAATATTCAGTGTGTTGAATAATGAATGGGTCCATTTGCACCGTAGCTTCACTTCTGTATAGTGTCAGTAAGTCAAGGTCACCGCTGCAGATGTGACGAGGAAAAACTACAGGCCTCAAGTCAAACACTTTGGAAATATTAGGGGAAATGATTTAGACGAATCCACAACAGCAATCAGAAGTCACATGGAAGTATAAACACACACACACACACACAGACACACACACACACACACAGACACACACACACACACACAGACACACACACACACACACACACACACACACACACACACACACACACACACACACACACACACACACACACACACACACACACACACACACACACACACACACACACACACACAAACACTCACCACCCTAGAGAAATGCTCCAACGTAGGGGAGAAGAGAGTCCTGGGGAGTGATTTGACATTCCCCTGAAGAAGAGAAGGAGAGATTAGTTTGAGTATTTACCTTCTTTTATCCCTCTCTCCTCTCTAATCTGTGTGAAGTGTGTTCTCTCTCCACAGGGTCCATGTGTGTGTGTGTGTGTGTGTGTGTGTGTGTGTGTGTGTGTGTGTGTGTGTGTGTGTGTGTGTGTGTGTGTGTGTGTGTGTGTGTGTGTGTGTGTGTGTGTGTGTGTGTGTGTGTGTGTGTGTGTGTGTGTGAGTGTGTGTGTGTGTGTGTGTGTGTGTCTAGGTGTAGGTGTGTCTTGTGTTTCCACATTACCAACAGCGTACTTCCTTCCCTTCTCAGACACTTTATTCCTTGCATTCATACTGCTCCATCTATTTACCACAAAATAAATAATTCTCCCTCTACATTATCTTCACTTCAGCAGCTTGCCAACAAACGTTTCACAGCAAAAAATGATTATATATCACCATAAATCAGTGGGGGCTCCTCAGAGTGAATTTCATAAAAATGTAAATACTGAAACATTTAAAAAGTTATCCTTTTTAGATAAATGATAGTAAATATATTTACTTCACCAAATAATTGAATAAAACACACTATTTTGCAATGAAGGTCTACAGTAGCCTCAACAGCACTCTGTAGAGTAGCACCATGGTGTAGCTGGAGGACAGACAGCTTCCATCCTCCTCTGGGTACATTGACTTCAATACAAAACCTTGGAGGCTCATGGTTCTGACCCCTTCCTTAGACTTACACAGTAATGATGACAACTTCCGGAGGACATCCACCAACCTATCAGAGCTTTTGCAGCATGAACTGACATGTTGTCCACTCAATCAAAGGATCAGAGAATGAATCTGAAAGTATAAAGTACTGAAAGTATAAGCTACAGATAGCTAGCACAGCAGTGCATAACATGTGTTGAGTAATTGACTCAGAGAAAGACAAAAGTTGAACAGTTTTGAACAATGTATTTCCAAATTAAGGACAAGAAGAGAGACAGAGAGAGGTTAAAGGTTAAATTAAATTAATAATAAATTACACCCTAGATCAGCTGGATGCAGGCAAGAGTGTACAAGGCGGTATTGAATGTGTCACTGTCTGTCACCTTGACTACTCAAAATTGTCTTGACCTGTGCACCTACAGTACTGTATGTTGTAAACTTTCATTCATAGGCTAGGTTGTAGCAACCTCATGATGGGTATAGGGAAACATTAGAGCATCATGTAGTAGCCTGAACCCTATCACTGTTACATAGAACTGGGTGAACGGAATATGAATGACAGTCATCCATTATGATGTAATAGACATAAGACCAGGCTCATTAAAAAGAAGAATCATCCTCCCTCATCTGAAAGGGCAGCGACCTCCACCACTATGACTATAAGTGGGATTATTACACTGAACCCTTGATGTTGTTGTTCAGGTTGCTTCAGTCCTTGGCTTGTTATTAAGCCCTATGCAATGTGATTATCTTCTTTTGTCACAGTCACTGCATCGTACATTTACTAGGGGTACTTATGAAAACACAGGCGCACACACACACACACACACACACACACACACACACACACACACACACACACACACACACACACACACACACACACACACACACATACAGTGAGAGAAAAAGGAGAGTCAAAGCTGTCCTCCCCCCATCTCTTCTTCTAATGTACACCCTTTCCTTCTATACCCTTTCTACTACCTCCTCCCCTTTCCTACTATACCCTTTCTACTACCTCCTCCCTTTCCTTCTATACCCTTTCTACTACCTCCTCCCTTTCCTTCTATATACCCTTTTTACTACCTCCTCCCTTTCCTTCTATACCCTTTCTACTACCCCCCTTTCCTTCTATACCCTTTCTACTACCTCCTCCCTTTCCTTCTATACCCTTTCTACTACCTCCTCCCTTTCCTTCTATACCCTTTCTACTACCTCCTCCCTTTCCTTCTATACCCTTTCTACTACCTCCTCCCTTTCCTTCTATACCCTTTCTACTACCTTCTCCCTTTCCTTCTATACCCTTTCTACTACCTCCTCTCTTTCCTTCCATAACCTTTCTACTACCTCCTCCCTTTCCTTCTATACCCTTTCTACTACCTCCTGCCTTTCCTTCTATACCCTTTCTACTACCTCCTCCCTTTCCTTCTATACCCTTTCTACTACCTCCTCCCTTTCCTTCTATTCCCTTTCTACTACCTCCTCCCTTTCCTTCTATACCCTTTAAACTACCTCCTCCCTTTCCTTCTATACCCTTTCTACTACCTCCTCCCTTTCCTTCTATACCCTTTAAACTACCTCCTCCCTTTCCTTCTATTCCCTTTCTACTACCTCCTGCCTTTCCTTCTATACCCTTTCTACTACCTCCTCCCTTTCCTTCTACATATCCTTTCTACTACCTCCTCCCTTTCCTTCTATACCCTTTCTACCACCTCCTTCCTTTCCTTCTATACCCTTTCTACCACCTCCTTCCTTTCCTTCTCTAATATAATTTATACCTCCTCTTTCCTTCTCCAATGTCCTTTACGTTACGTGATAATTTTTTTTGTCCCACAAAAAACGCAACAACGCTCCAATGCAAAGCCCTTACTCTGTCACTCAGAAATACATTCCAGTGTCTTCCTGCCTGGCAGCTGAAAAGCTTTGCCAGTGTGTGTGTCAGTTTGTAGGCTACCTGCCCCTCCATCTCCGAAGCAGTCTACTGTAGCTCCTCCCCCCTCTGAAGCATAGTCTCCTGTAGCCCCTCCCACCTCTGAAGCATAGTCTACTGTAGCCCCTCCCCCCTCTGAAGCATAGTCTACTGTAGCCCCTCCCCCCCGAAGCATAGTCTCCTGTAGCCCCTCCCCCCTCTGAAGCATAGTGTCCTGTAGCCCCTCCCCTATCCGAAGCATAGTCTACTGTAGCCCCTCCCCTCTCTGAAGCATAGTCTCATGTAGCTCCTCCCCTCTCTGAAGCATAGTCTCCTGTAGCCTACTGATGTTACAAGTGTGATTCAGAAATTAGGGAGAGAGATGTTTAATTAGAGAAGAATGGATTAACTTTTTCAATGTTAAGGGTTCTATAGTTATCACGTTTCACATTGCATTCATTAACTACAAAAAGGTAAAACGTGTTTTAATTTTAGTGCCGCTCTGCACACATAGACTTGTTAGCTAGCTGGCTCTGGTCCAACGTTAAGCCAACTCTCTGAAGTACAAAGAAATTCACAGTTCCTTCATAGAAGCTTCTCCTCCGTAGGTATACTTCTGTGGGCCTAACTCAGATTATTCATGTTTTATCAAGAAGATGGCCAGCGCTTCAAGCCAAGCCTCCTCCTCCTCTCTCACTCTCTCCCCAGCTGCTGTATAGCATACCCACGTATATACTACACTACCTAACCAAAGCTCTCTCTCCCTCCCTCTCTCTCTCTCGCGCGCGGGCGCGTGCACTTTCTCTCTCTCGTCATCCCTCCCTCTCTTCACCCCTCCATTCCTCCCTCTATCCATAGCAGAAATAACTCCAGTGAGACTTCAGAAGCCCTTAAACCAAAGACTACTTCCATAACAGCTCTGTGTGTGTGTGTGTCTGTG